>NC_085995.1:464519-529519 GCF_030014385.1 Trichomycterus rosablanca
ACACACACACACACACACTTTATATACACACACACACTTTATACACACATACACTTTATACACACACTTTATACACACATACACACACTTTATACACACATACACACACTTTATACACACACACACTTTATACACACACACACACTTTATACACACACATTTTATACACACACACACTTTATACACACACACACTTTATACACACACACACACTTTATACACACCCATTTTATACACACACACACACACTTTATACACACACACACTTTATACACACATACACAAACTTTATATACACACACACTTTATACACACACACACATACACTTTATACACACACACACATACACACACTTTATACACACACACACTTTATACACACCCATTTTATACACACACACACACACACTTTATACACACACACACTTTATACACACATACACAAACTTTATATACACACACACTTTATACACACACACACATACACTTTATACACACACACACATACACACACTTTATACACACACACACTTTATACACACACATACACTTTATACACACACACACATACACACACTTTATACACACACACACTTTATACACACACACACACTTTATACACACACACACATACACACACTTTATACACACACACACTTTATGTATATACAGTGTATCACAAAAGTGAGTACACCCCTCACATTTCTGCAGATATTTAAGTATATCTTTTCATGGGACAACACTGACAAAATGACACTTTGACACAATGAAAAGTAGTCTGTGTGCAGCTTATATAACAGTGTAAATTTATTCTTCCCTCAAAATAACTCAATATACAGCCATTAATGTCTAAACCACCGGCAACAAAAGTGAGTACACCCCTAAGAGACTACACCCCTAAATGTCCAAATTGAGCACTGCTTGTCATTTTCCCTCCAAAATGTCATGTGATTTGTTAGTGTTACTAGGTCTCAGGTGTGCATAGGGAGCAGGTGTGTTCAATTTAGTAGTACAGCTCTCACACTCTCTGATACTGGTCACTGAAAGTTCCAACATGGCACCTCATGGCAAAGAACTCTCTGAGGATCTTAAAAGACGAATTGTTGCGCTACATGAAGATGGCCAAGGCTACAAGAAGATTGCCAACACCCTGAAACTGAGCTGCAGCACAGTGGCCAAGATCATCCAGCGTTTTAAAAGAGCAGGGTCCACTCAGAACAGACCTCGCGTCGGTCGTCCAAAGAAGCTGAGTGCACGTGCTCAGCGTCACATCCAACTGCTGTCTTTGAAAGATAGGCGCAGGAGTGCTGTCAGCATTGCTGCAGAGATTGAAAAGGTGGGGGGTCAGCCTGTCAGTGCTCAGACCATACGCCGCACACTACATCAAATTGGTCTGCATGGCTGTCACCCCAGAAGGAAGCCTCTTCTGAAGTCTCTACACAAGAAAGCCCGCAAACAGTTTGCTGAAGACATGTCAACAAAGGACATGGATTACTGGAACCATGTCCTATGGTTTGATGAGACCAAGATTAATTTGTTTGGTTCAGATGGTCTCAAGCATGTGTGGCGGCAATCAGGTGAGGAGTACAAAGATAAGTGTGTCATGCCTACAGTCAAGCATGGTGGTGGGAATGCCATGGTCTGGGGCTGCATGAGTGCAGCAGGTGTTGGGGAGTTACATTTCATTGAGGGACACATGAACTCCAATATGTACTGTGAAATACTGAAGCAGAGCATGATCCCCTCCCTCCGGAAACTGGGTCGCAGGGCAGTGTTCCAGCATGATAATGACCCCAAACACACCTCTAAGACGACCACTGCTTTATTGAAGAGGCTGAGGGTAAAGGTGATGGACTGGCCAAGCATGTTTCCAGACCTAAACCCAATAGAACATCTTTGGGGCATCCTCAAGCGGAAGGTAGAGGAACGCAAAGTCTCGAATATCCGCCGGCTCCGTGATGTCGTCATGGAGGAGTGGAAAAGCATTCCAGTGGCAACCTGTGAAGCTCTGGTAAACTCCATGCCCAGGAGAGTTAAGGCAGTTCTGGGAAATAATGGTGGCCACACAAAATATTGACACTTCAGGAACTTTCACTAAGGGGTGTACTCACTTTTGTTGCCGGTGGTTTAGACATTAATGGCTGTATATTGAGTTATTTTGAGGGAAGAATAAATTTACACTGTTATATAAGCTGCACACAGACTACTTTTCATTGTGTCAAAGTGTCATTTTGTCAGTGTTGTCCCATAAAAAGATATACTTAAATATCTGCAGAAATGTGAGGGGTGTACTCACTTTTGTGATACACTGTATACACACACACACAACTATGGTCAAAAGTATCAGGACGCTCCTCTAATTGTTAAATTAACAGGTTTCAGGTGTAATACAGTCATATAAAAGTAATTATTTGCTTCTGACTCTGCAGTAACAGTTTAGGGAAGGCCCTGTCCTGTTCCAGATCTATAAACATGTGAAGAAAGGCTCCAGTGTCCTGCACAGAACCCTGAGCTCAGCCCCACTCAACAGCTCATGAAATAAAGGAATCAGTGCCCACCCATACTGAATGAACGGGCACAAATCCCCACAGATGTACTTCTACTTCTCTTGAGAAGCTTCTTAGAGGATCGAGCTGAAAAGATCACACAGGGGGTCGGTCTGTTCTAATAAAGTTCGTTTTTGGAACAGGACATCAGACATCTGAATATTTGTGACCACACAGTGTTGACCATACAAGATTCTTAGCTCGTGTGAGAGGAATCCAGACCTGAAGCTCCTGTAGGAACAGTGTGAGATGTGTCGGCTCTCTCAGAGATAATGAGAATGCTGACGGTGAGGAGCTCTGAGATCAGTGTGTGTGTGTGTGTGTATGTGTGTGGAGGAACGACCTGCTTCATTATTTAACACACACCGAGCGAGTGTGTGCTGCGGGGCAGTGTGTGTTACACAGCAGCAGCAGGACGCAGCACCACCACCACCTTTATTCATCTTCATCCACCTCCATCCACCTTCATCCATTTTCATCATCTTCATCATCTTCATCATCCTTGATCATCCTTCATCCACCTTCATCATCCTTGATCATCCTTCATCCACCTTCATCCTCCTTGATCATCCTTCATCCACCTTCATCCTCCATCCACTGAGACGTCTTCAAACCCCGACACCGTCCAGCAGCTCTGGTAGGAGACCCGTTATTAGCACTTATAATAGTTTGTATTTGGTGTAGGTTGTAATGTCAGTCTAATCTAACCAGCCAGCAGCACTGAAGATACTCCAGGTCCTTCCCCAAACTGATAGGATCACAGACCTGCTCGTTATGGAGAAGAACCGATACTTATCTAAGATTGTTTACAGGAAACAGAGATCCTCAAAGTGACTTATGATCCAAAAATGTCCAAATCTTAGTGCTTTAATCAGGACTGTGGGACACTGTGTGGTCTAAAGTATTTGGACACCTGAGCGTGAGCTTGTCGGACGTCCCGTTTTAAAAACACACCATATTAAAACAGACTGACCCCCTGTGTGATCCTTTCATCTAGAACAACAACAAAACAGCCGCTCTCTTGTGTGTGTGTGTGTGTGTGTGTATGTGTGTGAGTGTGTGTGTGTACAGTGTATCACAAAAGTGAGTACACCCCTCACATTTCTGCAAATATTTTATTATATCTTTTCATGGGACAACACTATAGAAATAAAACTTGGATATAACTTAGAGTAGTCAGTGTACAACTTGTATAGCAGTGTAGATTTACTGTCTTCTGAAAATAACTCAACACACAGCCATTAATGTCTAAATAGCTGCAACATAAGTGAGTACACCCCACAGTGAACATGTCCAAATTGTGCCCAAAGTGTCAATATTTTGTGTGACCACCATTATTATCCAGCACTGCCTTAACCCTCCTGGGCATGGAATTCACCAGAGCTGCACAGGTTGCTACTGGAATCCTCTTCCATTCCTCCATGATGACATCACGGAGCTGGTGGATGTTAGACACCTTGAACTCCTCCACCTTCCACTTGAGGATGCGCCACAGGTGCTCAATTGGGTTTAGTCCATCACCTTTACCTTCAGTTTTCGAAGGGAGGGGATCATGCTCTGTTTCAGAATGTCACAGTACATGTTGGAATTCATGTTTCCCTCAATAAACTGCAGCTCCCCAGTGCCAGCAACACTCATGCAGCCCAAGACCATGATGCTACCACCACCATGCTTGACTGTAGGCAAGATACAGTTGTCTTGGTACTTCTCACCAGGGTGCCGCCACACATGCTGGACACCATCTAAACCAAACAAGTTTATCTTGGTCTCGTCAGACCACAGGGCATTCCAGTAATCCATGTTCTTGGACTGCTTGTCTTCAGCAAACTGTTTGCGGGCTTTCTTGTGCGTCAGCTTCCTTCTGGGATGACGACCATGCAGACCGAGTTGATGCAGTGTGCGGCGTATGGTCTGAGCACTGACAGGCTGACCTCCCACGTCTTCAACCTCTGCAGCGATGCTGGCAGCACTCATGTGTCTATTTTTTAAAGCCAACCTCTGGGTATGATGCCGAACACGTGGACTCGACTTCTTTGGTCGACCCTGGCGAAGCCTGTTCCGAGTGGAACCTGTCCTGGAAAACCGCTGTATGACCTTGGCCACCATGCTGTAGCTCAGTTTCAGGGTGTTAGCAATCTTCTTATAGCCCAGGCCATCTTTGTGGAGAGCAACAATTCTATTTCTCACATCCTCAGAGAGTTCTTTGCCATGAGGTGCCATGTTGAATATCCAGTGGCCAGTATGAGAGAATTGTACCCAAAACACCAAATTTAACAGCCCTGCTCCCCATTTACACCTGGGACCTTGACACATGACACCAGGGAGGGACAACGACACATTTGGGCACAATTTGGACATGTTCACTGTGGGGTGTACTCACTTATGTTGCAGCTATTTAGACATTAATGGCTGTGTGTTGAGTTATTTTCAGAAGACAGTAAATCTACACTGTTATACAAGCTGTACACTGACTACTCTAAGTTATATCCAAGTTTCATGTCTATAGTGTTGTCCCATGAAAAGATATAATGAAATATTTGCAGAAATGTGAGGGGTGTACTCACTTTTGTGATACACTGTATGTGTGTGTGTGTATGTATGTGTGTGTGTGTGTATGTGTGTGTGTATGTATGTGTGTGTGTGTGTGTGAGTGTGTGTGTGTGTGTATGTGTGTGAGTGTGTGTGTGTGTGTATGTATGTGTGTGTGTATGTGTGTGTGTGTGTGTGAGTGTGTGTGCGCGAGTGTGTGTGAGTGTGTGTGTGTGTATGTGTGTGTGTGTGTGTGCATGTGTGTGTGTGTATGTGTGTGATGTAACTTTACCTCCATCAGTTACCTGATCTCCCTCTCAGGAACAGACGGGCAGCAAACACACCTACTGACCAATCAGAATCCAGAACTCAGCAGCGCCGCTGAGTAACCAGGAATAAACTCATCTTATATTTACCTGGATGATCAGAAGTATCTGGACGCCTCTTTATTTTGTCTTTTCTCTTTCCGCCTCGGTTTGGCTGCACCGGCTTCTCTCAGCTGTCAGCAGGATCAGTCAGTGGTGGATGTACCTCAGTCTGGATGGATGAGGAGGTGGAGTTAGAGTCTCGGCTTTGTCACCGGTCGGCTGGGCGCCCCCTAGCGGTCACGATCAGCAGTGCAGACAGTCCACTGGGTGGGAAAAAACTTGACTAAAACGATAAAAGTGGGCGGGGTCTTCAGCGCTGTGTAAGGACCCTGGTTAGTAGGCCGAGGTGCCTGTACAGAAATGGAGGAACGTGGAGATCAGCGCGTGACTCTCCGTGTGTGAGACCGACCTCACATACCGATCCACCGAAGTACGGGGGGATAAGAAGGGGTCGGTGGGAGGGCGTGTCAGGAGAACATACCCTCCTCAGTACACCATCAGGGTCTCCAGCAGAGGGAGAGGAACGTTTATATTGTGGCTATAAGCAGTGAGGGAGGAGGAGGAATCGGGCGTGTCTGAGAGATGCTTATAGTCCAGATTTAGCTCCGTCTGATCTCCACCTGTTTGGTTCTGTTCTGTTTGGTTCTGCTCTGTTCTGTCTGGTTCTGTTCTGTTCTGTTCTGTTTGGTTCTGCTCTGTTTAGTTCTGTTCTGTAGTAATTGCTCGTGTCTGAGAGACTGAGAGACGCTTATAGTCCTGATTTAGCTCCATCTGATTTACACCTGTTTGGTTCTGTTCTGTTTGGTTCTGTTCTGTTTGGTTCTGTTCTATTTGGTTCTGTTCTGTTCTGTTCGGTTCTATTTGGTTCTGTTCTGTTCTGTTTGGTTCTGTTCTATTTGGTTCTGTTCTGTTCTGTTTGGTTCTGTTCTATTTGGTTCTGTTCTATTTGGTTCTGTTCTGTTCTGTTTGGTTTTGTTCTATTTGGTTCTGTTCTGTTCTGTTTGGTTCTGTTCTGTTCTGTTTGGTTCTGTTCTGTAGTAATCGCTCGTGTCTGAGAGACTGATTCCGGATTATAGTCCTGATTTAGCTCCATCTGATTTACACCTGTTTGGATGCTGAAAGAAGCTTTAAGGGGAAGAAGATTTTTCCGTGATGATGATGTGAAAGCACCGGCGCATCAGCGGCTTTGAGGCTGGAAAAATGCATCAGAAGGGACGATGTAGAAAAGTGATGACGTTTATAAGTGGAGATTTTGGAACAGAATGTGTGACGAGCTCACTCAGGCGTCCGAATACTTTTGGTGGTTCAGTGTAACTGTACTGCAGGAAAAGTCGAATCCGTCCTCGTGCCCTCGTCTGAGTGTGAGCTGTACGTCTGAAAAATAACATGTCAAACCCGTCATCCTGACGTCTCACACCTACGGACGGGTGCAAATAAACAAATCAGTGTCACACACACACACACACACACACACACACACACACTCACACACACACACACACACACGGCGGGGGAAGGAAGTCGCTACAGAGTTCGTGAGAAGCTTCTCCAAAACTCCAAACCTAACTCAGAACCTGATGCACTTCCTGACACAACCCTCCTTATTTTAGGACCAGCACTGAGAGCGCACTGATGAGCGCCTCCTAATGTCCAGGCTGTTCTCCAGCGCCTTTCAGACGTAGCCAGTCATGTCTGTGGTGCAAGCAACTCGCGATTATAGATCTGAAGAAACTAGATTGGAAGAAACGGCAAAAAAGGTGAATTCAGGCGTGTAATAAATAATAAATAATAAAATAATAACAGACGTGCCGGACGTGAGGAGCCGGACGCGGACTGAAGGAATTTGTTACCTGAATCTCGTCCGTGTTCCCGTGGAGGGGCGGCTGAACCATGATGAGGTTCAGGAGGTGATCACACACTCATCCTATCAGAAGCTGTCAGCGCTTTTATTTCTGTCCAGGGTGTCGAGAGCTTCTGTACATGCTGGGTTCAGTTCTCACGGCTCGGTCGCGGCGTGCGGATGATTTATTCCATCTGAGAGGAGCTTTCAGGGCAGATCTTGAGATGAGGGGTGAGGGGTGAGGGGTGCATGTTGAACTTTAAATGTAATACCAGCATCAGAAGCTGAAAGTCAGCGGCCTGCCCTGAATATTCCGATTCTTCTTGAGGGCACCACCGTGGATGAAGGAGCTGCCCCGGAGGTGGCGTGACGCCCTTTTGTTGGACCTGTTTGGGTCATTTCTAAAGATGTAGGACTCCACAGAACCACAGCGAGAGCCATTATCTCCAAACAGAGGAAGGTTGTGAATAGTGCTGAATCTACCCAGGAGTTCCTGACTGGCTAAACATTTCTCCAGTGGCTGAGAGAGAACTTCCCTGGAACTCATAAGTGTTCAAGAAGAGACTCTGAGCTTGATGGGAGGGAAGCAACGACGCTCCAAACCTTCGAGGGAAACAGAATCTATAAACAGATCCAAACTAAACCAGAACTTTTTGGGCCATGAGGGTCTCGTTATATCTGGTGAGGAGCAAATGCTATTTAATTTCTGCTTTTTCTTCCAGTTTAGTCGTAGCCAGTTCCTCTTCCTCTGCGCGAGACCCCGATGGCGTACTGAGGAGGGTATATCCTCCTGACACGCCCTCCCTCCGACCTCTTCTTATCCCCCCGTACTTTGGTGGATTGGCGCGTTCTCCACGTTGATCTCCACGTTCCTCCACTTCTGTACAGGCACCTCAGGCTACTAACCAGGGTCCTTACACAGCGCTGAAGACCCCGCCCACTTTTATTTTTTAGTCCCGTCTTTTCCCACCCAGCAGACTAGCGGCTGATTTTGTCTGCTGCAGGCACTAGAGGGCGCCAAGTGTGACGGTGTGACAGTGTGACGGTGTAACAGTGTGATGGTGGATGGTGTGGTGGTGTGATGGTGTGACAGTGTGATGGTGTGACAGTGTGATGGTGTGGTGGTGTGGTGGTGTGACAGTGTGATGGTGTGACAGTGTGACGGTGTGACAGTGTGACAGTGTGATGGTGGTGGTGTGGTGGTGTGATGGTGTGACAGTGTGATGGTGTGACAGTGTGATGGTGGATGGTGTGGTGGTGTGGTGGTGTGACGGTGTGACAGTGTGACGGTGTGACGTGTGACGGTGTGATGGTGGATGGTGTGGTGGTGTGACGGTGTGACAGTGTGACGGTGTGACAGTGTGATGGTGGATGGTGTGACGGTGTGACGGTGTGACAGTGTGACAGTGTGACAGTGTGATGGTGGATGGTGTGGTGTGGTGGTGTGGTGGTGTGACGGTGTGATGGTGGATGGTGTGGTGGTGTGACGGTGTGACAGTGTGATGGTGGATGGTGTGGTGGTGTGGTGGTGTGACGGTGTGACAGTGTGACGGTGTGACGTGTGACGGTGTGATGGTGGATGGTGTGGTGGTGTGACGGTGTGACAGTGTGACGGTGTGACAGTGTGATGGTGGATGGTGTGACGGTGTGACGGTGTGACAGTGTGACAGTGTGACAGTGTGATGGTGGATGGTGTGGTGTGGTGGTGTGGTGGTGTGACGGTGTGATGGTGGATGGTGTGGTGGTGTGACGGTGTGACAGTGTGATGGTGGATGGTGTGGTGGTGTGACGGTGTGACAGTGTGATGGTAGATGGTGTGGTGGTGTGTTGATGTGACGGTGTGACAGTGTGATGGTGGATGGTGTGGTGGTGTGACGGTGTGACAGTGTGATGGTAGATGGTGTGGTGGTGTGTTGATGTGACGGTGTGACAGTGTGATGGTGGGTGGTGTGGTGGTGTGTTGATGTGATGGTGTGACAGTGTGACGGTGTGACAATGTGATGGTGGTGGTGTGGTGGTGTGATGGTGTGACAGTGTGACGGTGTGACAGTGTGATGGTGGATGATGTGGTGGTGTGTTGATGTGATGGTGTGACAGTGTGACGGTGTGACAATGTGATGGTGGTGGTGTGGTGGTGTGACGGTGTGACAGTGTGACGGTGTGACAGTGTGATGGTGGATGGTGTGGTGGTGTGACGGTGTGACGGTGTGACAGTGTGACGGTGTGACAGTGTGACGGTGTGATGGTCCACGACACTCAGATCAGCGTTTATAATGAAACTATTTGAATAAGGGGGCTGATGGTGGTGCGGTTGGATGTTTTGGATGAGACTTCGCCCCCCTCTCCTCTCAGAACCGCTGGTATTATCCTTGGCGAACCCTGGCGACGTTAACTGTTCCTGTTTCTCTCTGTCTGTTTCTGTTGGAGATGAAAACGTTCCGTGTGCTGGCGGATAAACGCGGCCGGTATTTTTAGCTCCGTTAAATCGCTTCTGAATTCTTCCTGCCGTCTGTTCTGAATTTCTTTTCCTTTCCTCTGGAGTCGGGGAGGGTTCTGAGACGCGCCTGGTTCCCTTCCACGCTTTCTTTATTTTCCATTTAAGACGTGGTCAGTTCATCAACATCAAAGGAAAAAAATCAGAGTGAAAGTTTATTAAAAAGTTTAATTATTTATTTACAGACACGTTAAATTCCACTTTAAATTTGTTCTTTGTATAACGTCAGTTACTCACTCATTCACTAACTCACTCATTCACTAACTCATTCACTAACTCACTCACTCACTAACTCATTCACTAACTCACTCATTCACTAACTCACTCACTAACTCACTCATTCACTAACTCATTCACTAACTCACTCATTCACTAACTCACTCATTCACTAACTCACTAACTCACTCATTCACTAACTCACTCATTCACTAACTCACTCATTCACTAACTCACTAACTCACTCATTCAATAACTCACTCATTCACTAACTCACTCACTAACTCACTCATTCACTAACTCACTCATTCACTAACTCACTCACTAACTCGCTAACTCACTCATTCAATAACTCACTTACTCGCTAACTTACTCACTAACTCACTCATTCAATAACTCACTCACTCGCTAACTTACTCACTAACTCACTCATTCACTAACTCACTCATTCACTAACTCACTCACTAAATCACTCATTAACTATCTTACTCACTCTAACTCACTCATTCACCCACTCAACCACTCACTTACTCACTCACACACAAATAAAATAATTAAATAATAATAATAAACATTATAAGCACTATGTGCTCAAAAGTATGTGGACACCTGGTCATAAGCTTCAGTAAACATCCTGTTCCAGAACCGTTCACATGAGGTTTCAGCTCGCTTTACCACTGTAACAGTCTCAACCTCCCTCTGAATGCTTTTCAAGGTTTTGGAGTGTGTCTGTGGGAATTTGTGCTCATTTAGTCGACAGAACATTTGCCAGGTCAGACACTAATGTTGGATGAGAAGGTCTGGCACTCAATCAACATTCCGATTCATCTCAGAGGTGTTTAAGCTCCAGTAATCTGATGAGTTCAGCTCTGTAGCGCCTCTGCAGCAGGTTGTTACTGATCCGTCAGTAGGTGTGTTGGTAGATTATGTAATAAAATGGTTTTTTAATCATATATTTTTCTCTCCACAGTTGTAGACGTTCTCTCAGCTATGCAGCAGTGTAGGAGAGAAGGTGAGGATGGAGACACCAAAAACCTCCAGAGCTAACAGCACCCCCTTCACCACACCCAAGAGGTCAGTCAGGAAGCCACCCACCATCACATATAAAAATAAATATAATATAAATATATAATTATAAATATAATACGTGGTTTTTGGGGTCTGACGTTCCTCCTTGTTTTTGGGCTCAGATGTTCCTCCTTGTTTTCGGTGTTATGGAGGTGGCCACTCTTGATGGGTCACTAAACTAAATCTTTGTGTTTCTCTTGATGATTTTGGGTTCTTTATGTTTCTGAGATGATGGAACAGAAGGAACCGTGTATGAGAGCATTTATCCTGCTGCTGCTGGTGTGTATAAATATGTGCTGAAGCTCTTGGTGTGGGGTGTGGGGTGTGGGGTGTGGGTGGTGCCGGTGGTCAGTGAGCTGTACTGTTGGATGGTATTGGGGTGGTGGGTGCGGTGCTGTGTGTGTGTGTGTGGGGGGGGGGTGTAACGAGCTCTGATGGAGGATGATGGGTGTCGTCGTGATGATGTTGATGATGATGTTTTGCCTCTCCAGTGCTGAGAGTCACCCGGTCACACACACACACACACACACACACACACACACAGACACACACACACACACACACACACACACACAGTGGTTCATTCGGTGATGGTGGCGCTTGGTTCCCCTCATCGCTCGCCAGCCGGTCGAGTACGCAGCGCTCAGATGAGCGGGCAGAGATTTCCTGTCTGATTATCTGCTCCAGTTCTTATGAGAAACCATCACACACACACACACACACACACACACACACACACACACACTCACTCACACACACACACACACACACACAGTTCAACAAAACACGTTTATTTCTGATCACGCCTCAAATAATCAGAGTAATAACGGGTCGTGCAGCCTGGGTTTCCAAAACAGAGGGGAGGGAACTTACACTGGTGTAAGGAGAACGTGACAAACTCCTCAAATACAGAGAGTAGAAGAAATGATTAAATCCAGGCCACCTGTGTGTGTGTGTGTGTGTGTGTGTGTGTGTGTGTGTGTGTGTGTGTGTGAGTGAAACATCTGGAGTTCAGATGTTAAGCGGTTCATTCCACACACTCCATCTCAGCAGCTTTTTATAGAACATCACACACACACACACACACACACACACACACGCACACACACACACATTCCTGCTTCTGCTTCTTCTCACTGGAGCAAGATGGTGTGGATCTGACCTCAGACACACACACACACACACACTCACACAGACAGACACACTGACACACACACTCATACATGCACTTACATAATTACACACTCACACACACACACACCCACAATGACACACACTCACACCCGTACACATCCACCACACACACTGACACATGCACACCCACACAAACACACATAATTACACACACTCACAGCCTCACCCACAATGACACACACACTCGTACACACCCACACACCCACCACACACACACACCGACACATGCGCACCCAAAATGACACACAACATCTACACACACACTTAAACACACGCTCTTAAACACACACACACACATTTAAACACACACACACTTAAAAACACACACACACACACACACACACTGAATGCTGCGTGCGCTCTGAAAGCTTTGTCATGGCGTGTGATGGAGTGTGGGTGGTGCCGAATCCTCCCGCCGGTCCTCGTGTCTCGCCGCATGACTGGGTAACAGGTGGAGTTTGGGGTGTGGCGGGTGGGCACGCGTCGGTACAGACGGCCTCTCGACGCGGCGGCGGCGTGTGTCCTGGAGCGTAGCGTCGCGGCCGCTGGTGATCAGCGCTGCGGTTTGAGCAGCTGTTCGTCTGTTTACTGAGATTCTCTCATTATCTACAGAACAGGATCCAGATGTTACTGTACACGACCCTCCTGTATCTGTCCGGGCCCGGGACCTGCACTCAGAGCGCACTGACTACAGGAGTGTGCCTACCAGCATGTAGGGTGCTGGTGTACTTTACCACTGCTACACCTGAGCGCCCGGGGGATTGGATATATCTAAATGTAATAAAGTAAAAACAATAAACAGAAGCTGGAATGTTCTGCTCTGTAGGTGCATGATGTGATTGTGACTCAGAAGGCTTGGATAGGTGTGTGTGTGTGTGTGTGTGTGTGTGTGTGTTCACGTTACACACATTCTATTCTAGGTACAGATACAGGTACAGGAACAGGTACAGATACAGGTACAGGTACGGGGTTTAATAAAAGAGACGAACACACAATCCTCCGAACAGAGATGAATAGACGAGGGAACAATGAGACGAGGCTGAATAAACACCCGACTCTATTTATAACCTGATCTGATTGGTGCGTTCGGAAACAGGTGCACCTGATATTCAGGTGAAATCAGAACCGACAGGTGAGGAGGAGGAGGGGACGACGATGGGTTGGTGGGGTTTTTATTCATGTATTAATTTACTCATTTTATTTTTTATTTACTTACTTATTTTATTTATTCATTTACTTTTTATTTATTTTTCTTATTTAATTTTTATTAGCTTATTTTATTTTATTATTTACATATTTTATTGCTGTATTTATTTATGTATTTAATTTTATTTATTTATTTATTTATTTATTTAATTAATTAATTTATTTGTTTATTTATTTATATATGTTATTTTATTATTTTATTTATTTTATTTTATTTACATTTCCCCACATTTTTCTCCACAGTCTAACAGTCGCCAGTTTCCCTCCTGCAATTGTCTTGCCACTAGTACCATTCCTGAGATGGTACATGCATGTCGCTCTCCCTCTGACATGTGTGAAGTTGCCAGCCACATCTTTTTACCTACCAGTGGTGGAGTCTTACAGAGAGCCGTACCATGTACAGAGAAACACGCTATTCATTCTGTAAATCATCCATCTCTCGTACAGTTGCCTTGACCGGACAGCAGAGGCCGCTTTCCTATAGCAGAAATAAAGCTTCATCGACCAAGATCTAAGATCTAAAATGTATTTTTATTAATCACTAAACTAAAGTCAACAATTCTACAACAACAGGGAGGCTTTATATTAACACCCGTGGTTTTAAAATGCCCAACCGGTTTATAATCATGCGTCCACATACTTTTGGCTGTTTTAATCCGGTGCTTATAGATGTGGGTAGATGAAGAGAAATATTATTATAACATAAAACACTGGTGCAGTTTATTCTGAGAAGATCTGACAGCATGTGAAGCTCCGGCTGTGTTCCTCATCAGTGTGGAATGAATCAAATAGAAAGATTTTCCACTGTTCTGTCCCAGAATGCCGTGTGGTTTTGTGTGTGAGTGTGTGTGTGTGTGCGTGTGAGTGTGTGTGTGCGTGTGAGTGTGTGTGTGTGTGTGTGTGTGTGTTTAGCGTGACGTGCTTCAGTGTGATGGTTTGTAATGACTGAGGAACGCGGTTCTGACCCGGTCTGGGTAAACAGAGGGAACGAGGGCGGCTCGTCCTCACGGTGAATAGAGAGTGGGTTTTTTTTTTTGGGGGGGGGGGGGGGGTGTGCAGGCAGGCAGGCGGGCGGGGCCTGGGGGTGGGGGTGGGGGGGTGGGGGTTGTCACGATGTCCATCTCATCGTGTCTGTGTGTAAATATTTGTGGTTTCTGTGCTGAATGAGCAGCTATTTCAGCCCCTCGTCTATTATCCTGATTATCCCATCAGGCTCCACACACACGCCGCCGCCACCGATACGCTTCACTGCTTTAGCATCCAGCCGCCACCGCCACACATTAGCATCCTGACCCAGCGCCGCACTCACCACGTCCCATTATTTATGAAAACCAACATGACACGCAAAATTAAATAAACTTTTCTCTTCAATCGCGGAGAGCTTATTTAGGGATGATGAGGGAATTCGGTGCTTGATGTGTATCATTATTATTATTATTATTATATGTATTATTATTATTACTATTGTTATATTATTATTGTATTTATCATTATTATTATTATTATTATTATTATTATTAATAATAAACATTATTTCTATTTTTAATAGAACAAAGTTCTCCAACACCTGTATCACCTGAAATGCCTGTTGTTTGGATACCTAATGAACCAAGTATTTAGCAAACACAAATCTGACTGATCCAATACGCCCACCTGCTAACAGGAGTATAAAACCAATCATATAAGAGTGACTATATTACAGTGTGCACAAATTCCCACAGACAGCTTTCCACAATCTTGTGGGAAACTTTCCTAGAGGAGTGGAGACTGTTATAGCAGCATAAAAAGAAAGAATTATAATAATAATAAAAAAAGAAAAGAAATAAAAAAACAATTAAATAAATAATAATAATAAAAAAGAAAAATAATAATAAAATAAATAAATAAAAATATTAAATAAATAAATAAATAAACAATAGTGATAATTATAATAATAATAACAAAGAAAAAAAGCACACGGTACAAAAAAAGAGGGAAACCTTTTATATAAATATATAAATATGAATATAAAATGTAAAATAAAGCTGAATGAGGCACATTTGTTCCATATATGGTTGCGTATGTGTGTGTGTGTGTGTGTGTGTGTGTGTGTGTGTAACTGTGTGGTGGGGGGTTGGGGGGTCCCTCTCCTAAATCCTCTTCATTAGCTGTGAGTATTAGTGAGGAGATCAGGTGTTCCCCTCGCCCGCTCTGATGTGGGTAGAGGGCTTTGTGTTGGCGGTGACCTCGGGCGGTAACCTCACCCCGATCAATAACACAGAGTGCTTTTAAAATCCGCTGCTTTATTTCTGATTGATCCTCTCGTGGGTATCGATCCGCACCCCTCCCGGTGCTCAGGCCTGTATTAGGGGGTATTAGGGGGCTTTATTCGGGTCACCGACACGGCTCTGTATGAACTCACGTTTACTCAGGACAGTGGGTCAGGACTCACCTGTACCCTGACAACTGGTCAGTATAATGACTGACCGTTACATGTGGTCAAAAGTTTGTGGACGCCCCTTCTTACTAATGAATCCAGGTGTATAAAGGCAAGCGTAACCAGACTTACCTTATATGGTCAAAATACTGTTTGTGTGTGTGTGCATGCATGTACTGTACAGTGTATCACAAAAGTGAGTACACCCCTCACATTTCTGCAGATATTTAAGTATATCTTTTCATGGGACAACACTGACAAAATGACACTTTGACACAATGAAAAGTAGTCTGTGTGCAGCTTATATAACAGTGTAAATTTATTCTTCTCTCAAAATAACTCAATATACAGCCATTAATGTCTAAACCACCGGCAACAAAAGTGAGTACACCCCTAAGAGACTACACCCCTAAATGTCCAAATTGAGCACTGCTTGTCATTTTCCCTCCAAAATGTCATGTGACTCGTTAGTGTTACTAGGTCTCAGGTGTGCATAGGGAGCAGGTGTGTTCAATTTAGTAGTACAGCTCTCACACTCTCTCATACTGGTCACTGAAAGGGCAACATGGCACCTCATGGCAAAGAACTCTCTGAGGATCTTAAAAGACGAATTGTTGCGATACATGAAGATGGCCAAGGCTACAAGAAGATTGCCAACACCCTGAAACTGAGCTGCAGCACAGTGGCCAAGATCATCCAGCGTTTTAAAAGAGCAGGGTCCACTCAGAACAGACCTCACGTTGGTTGTCCAAAGAAGCTGAGTGCACGTGCTCAGCGTTACATCCAACTGCTGTCTTTGAAAGATAGGCGCAGGAGTGCTGTCAGCATTGCTGCAGAGATTGAAAAGGTGGGGGGTCAGCCTGTCAGTGCTCAGACCATACGCCGCACACTACATCAAATTGGTCTGCATGGCTGTCACCCCAGAAGGAAGCCTCTTCTGAAGTCTCTACACAAGAAAGCCCGCAAACAGTTTGCTGAAGACATGTCAACAAAGGACATGGATTACTGGAACCATGTCCTATGGTCTGATGAGACCAAGATTAATTTGTTTGGTTCAGATGGTCTCAAGCATGTGTGGCGGCAATCAGGTGAGGAGTACAAAGATAAGTGTGTCATGCCTACAGTCAAGCATGGTGGTGGGAATGCCATGGTCTGGGGCTGCATGAGTGCAGCAGGTGTTGGGGAGTTACATTTCATTGAGGGACACATGAACTCCAAAATGTACTGTGAAATACTGAAGCAGAGCATGATCCCCTCCCTCCGGAAACTGGGTCGCAGGGCAGTGTTCCAGCATGATAATGACCCCAAACACACCTCTAAGACGACCACTGCTTTATTGAAGAGGCTGTGGGTAAAGGTGATGGACTGGCCAAGCATGTCTCCAGACCTAAACCCAATAGAATATCTTTGGGGCATCCTCAAGCGAAAGGTGGAGGAGCGCAAAGTCTCGAATATCCGCCAGCTCCGTGATGTCGTCAGGAAGGAGTGGAAAAGCATTCCAGTGGCAACCTGTGAAGCTCTGGTAAACTCCATGCCCAGGAGAGTTAAGGCAGTTCTGGGAAATAATGGTGGCCACACAAAATATTGACACTTCAGGAACTTTCACTAAGGGGTGTACTCACTTTTGTTGCCGGTGGTTTAGACATTAATGGCTGTATATTGAGTTATTTTGAGGGAAGAATAAATTTACACTGTTATATAAGCTGCACACAGACTACTTTTCATTGTGTCAAAGTGTCATTTTGTCAGTGTTGTCCCATGAAAAGATATACTTAAATATCTGCAGAAATGTGAGGGGTGTACTCACTTTTGTGATACACTGTATGTGTGTATGTGTGTGTATGGCTAGGACAGTGATAGCTCAGTGGTTAAGGTACTGGACTAGTAAACAGAAGGTTGCCGGTTCAAGCCCCGCCACCACAAAATTGCCACTGTTGGGTCCCTAAACAAGGCCCTTAACCCTCAATTCATCGTGTTCAGCTCATTGTGTTATGTCTGCTAAATGCAGAAAATGTAAATGTAAATGTATGTGTGTGTGTGTGTGTGTAACTGTGTGTGTATGTGTGTGTGTGTGTGTGTGTGTGTACCCCCCTAACCCTAACCCCCCCCCCCCCCCCCAGGATGCACGTGATCCAGGTGGACTCGGTGCAGCGGTGGATGGACGACCTGCGTCACATGACCGAGGTGGAGTGCATGTGTGTGCTGCAGTCCAAGCCGCTGGCGATGGACGAAGATTCTCCGAGCGAACTCATCGTACCCGGTTCGGGCGCAGCCGGCGATCACGTGACCCGCGACAACCTGCAGACGCTCCTGAAGAGGGCGCTGGTGGTCAGCACCGAGCTGGGTAAAATGTTCCAGCGGTTAGAGAAGGGTCGGTGGCAGCGGGTCCACAGCGCCGCCGTCAGGGCGAACTGTCACGTGCGCTCACTGGTGCACGAGTGTGGAGCTCAGAGGGGCAACAACAGCCAACTGCACAAGGTACGAGAATCCCAGCAGTCATGTTCATTATTATTAACATGTTCATTACACTGCAAAACTGCACCGACCCAACACAAAACCCAACACCAAACCCCAACCCAACACTACACCAACCCCTACTCTACCCAACACCAAACCCCAACCCAACACTACACCAACCCCTACTCTACCCAACACCAAACAGCAACCCAACACTACACCAACCCCTACTCTACCCAACACCAAACCCCAACCCAACACTACACCAACCCCTACTCTACCCAACACCAAACCCCAACCCAACACTACACCAACCCCTACTCTACCCAACACCAAACCCCAACCCAACACTACACCAACCCCTACTCTACCCAACACCAAACCCCAACCCAACACTACACCAACCCCTACTCTACCCAACACCAAACCCCAACCCAACCCAACACTACACCAACCCCTACTCTACCCAACACCAAACCCCAACCCAACACTACACCAACCCCTACTCTACCCAACACCAAACCCCAACCCTACACTACACCAACCCCTACTCTACCCAACACCAAACCCCAACCCAACACTACACCAACCCCTACTCTACCCAACACCAAACCCCAACCCTACACTACACCAACCCCTACTCTACCCAACACCAAACCCCAACCCAACACTACACCAACCCCTACTCTACCCAACACCAAACCCCAACCCTACACTACACCAACCCCTACTCTACCCAACACCAAACCCCAACCCTACACTACACCAACCCCTACTCTACCCAACACCAAACCCCAACCCAACACTACACCAACCCCTACTCTACCCAACACCAAACCCCAACCCAACACTACACCAACCCCTACTCTACCCAACACCAAACCCCAACCCAACACTACACCAACCCCTACTCTACCCAACACCAAACCCCAACCCAACACTACACCAACCCCTACTCTACCCAACACCAAACCCCAACCCAACCCAACACTACACCAACCCCTACTCTACCCAACACCAAACCCCAACCCAACACTACACCAACCCCTACTCTACCCAACACCAAACCCCAACCCTACACTACACCAACCGCTACTCTACCCAACACCAAACCCCAACCCAACACTACACCAACCCCTACTCTACCCAACACCAAACCCCAACCCAACACTACACCAACCCCTACTCTACCCAACACCAAACCCCAACCCTACACTACACCAACCCCTACTCTACCCAACACCAAACCCAAACCCTACACTACACCAACCCCTACTCTACCCAACACCAAACCCCAACCCAACACTACACCAACCCCTACTCTACCCAACACCAAACCCCAACCCTACACTACACCAACCCCTACTCTACCCAACACCAAACCCCAACCCAACACTACACCAACCCCTACTCTACCCAACACCAAACCCCAACCCAACACTACACCAACCCCTACTCTACCCAACACCAAACCCCAACCCAACACTACACCAACCCCTACTCTACCCAACACCAAACCCAAACCCTACGCCAACACCAAACCCCAACCCAACACTACAGCCAAACCCTACTCTACCCAACACCATCCGCCAACATTACACCAACACCAAACCCCAACCCAACACCAACATCAAACCCCAACATCCAATCCACACACCAAATAAACACCAATGCTAACACCCTTTGCCATCCATACTTCAAGACTGACACCCAATAACCACCCTACACCAACCCAATACCAAACCCCAACACTAAACTTCAATGCAACATCAACCCGAACGCCCAATTTCAATCATAATCTTACACCAACATAAACAACCATACCCAACCCTACACCAACACCAACTTACAAACTTACACCAACACCAACTCTCAACCCTAACACCAACACTAACACCCAGTCCTAACCCTACACCAGTCCTAACATTGTACCGTGTGTGTGTGTGTGTGTGTGTGTTGCAGTATGAGACGTCTCTGTTGGAGAAGTGTACTGAGCTCACCGTTATAACTGAGAGGTGAAAACATGACCACAACATCTCACATCATCTCACAACATCTCACAACATCTCACAACATCTCACAACATCTCACATCATAAACAATATTAACAGATTAAAGTGAGGATGAGGATGAGGTTGAGTGTGAGGATGATCTCACCTCATCTCTCTCTGTTCTCCAGGTGTCTTCACACCGATGATGAATATTTCCTCAAGTCCATGAAGGAAGCCATTCACCAGATCCTCACTGACGTCAGCGAGTCCTTCAGCATGATGATCGACACCGCCTTAGCCAACGAAATACAGGTACAATTATTTATTACTGCGCCTTTAATTATTTATTATTTATTTTATTCTTCATTATTATAAAATAAAATCCATCAGAAGTTTCTTCAGATGGTGTTGAGATGAGCTCAGGTGAACGTAGGTTCAGATACACCTTCGTTCTTTGAGGCATTTCTTTGATTTCATAAGGAGACAGTGTTTATATTTAAGTTCTTTAGCACAGGGGAATTGAGCACGTCTAAGTGGGATATTAACGAGTGTTCCTTCTGCTCTGAACGTTGGTGAGCAGGTTCTGATCAGACAGGTGGAGGAATCAGACGACGTCTTCCTCATCGAGAACGCCATCAACAACCTGCTGTCTCTGACTCAGGACGGACCGCAGCTCTGCACCATCATCGCCAAGGTGAGGAGAACATACCAATTACACTGGGGTGAAAAAGTAATCACACCCCCCCACACTAAACCCCACAACATCTCCACTGGGTTCCAGTCTGTTTCTGTCGTTCAGATTCTGAAGCTAGTCGTAGCCGGTTCCTCTTCCTCTGCTGGAGACCCGATGGTGTACTGAGGAGGGTATGTTCTCCTGACACGCCCTCCCTCCGACCCCGTCTTATCCCCCCGTACTTTGGTGGATCAGCGCGTGAGGCCGGCCTCACTCACAGAGAGTCACACCTTCTGTACAGGCACCTCGGGCTACTAACCAGGGTCCTTACACAGCCCACTTCTTAGTCCCGTCTTTTCCACCCCAGCAGACTAGTGGCTGATTTTGTGTGTTGCAGGCACTAGGGGGCGCCCAGCCAACCGGTCGCAGAGCTGAGATTCAAACCGAGCCGTTGAAATGGCTTTGTAGCTCCTTTTATAGAGTTACAGCTTATTATCTTAGTTCTCCTGGTGATGGCAGAGTGTTCCTGTAGAACCTTTAAGGAAACTTTAAGCCGGGATGCCAGTTATGTTTGGTGTGGTTCTGGGTGATCGAGTAGCTGAGCGGGCAATTACTTTTTCTCGGCCGTGTATAAACCTGTGTGTGTGTGTGTGTGTGTGTTGGTGTGTGTGTGTGTGTGTGTGTGTGTGTTGGTGTGTGTGTGTGTGTGTGTGTTTGTGTGTGTGTGTGTGTGTGTGTGTGTGCAGGAGGGAGCAGTGGTAGCTCTGTTGAAGATCTGCAGGCAGGACTGTTTCAGTTCTCTTTACGCTCCTGCACTCAGAACCGTCGCCTCCATTTGCTGTGTGGAGGAAGGAATCACCCAGCTGGAGAAGGTGCACACACACACACACACACACACACACACACACTCATGAACCAAAACATTAGGACCACCCACCTAACATGCTGCTAGAGCACCCTGACCCACTGAGACCTGGACTTCACAAAATATCTGAAGGTTCCTGTGGTATCTGGTACCAGGCTGTAGCCATGAATATTGGGGGGGGGGGGGGGGGAGATCTACCTGGAGGGGGGGTCCGTGCCATCCTGAAACATTCAGCGCTGAGGGATCTGAACTTTACACAAAGCTGGCAAGATGAATGTGTGTGTTTATGTGAGGAGCAGTGTAGTAATCAGAAGGTCGCTGGTTCAAGCCCCACCACTGCAAAAGTAGCCACTGTTGGGCCCCTAAGCGAGGCCCTTAACCCTCATTTGCTCAAGTTGTGTTCAGTTGTAATTGTAAGTGGTTTTGGATAAAAGCGTCCACTAAATGCTGCAAATGTAAATGTACTGTATAATGTTTAATTCAGCATTTTTTAGTAGGTCGGGGGATTGGAGCATATCTAAATATTGGGGGGGGGGGGGGGGCATAATAACAACAATCACAATATATATTAAGGTAGACAGAAGACCCCCCCCCCCCCCATCCCAATCTATACTGTAATTACAGGCTTGGTGTGACCTCTCGACCTCCTTCAGCTGCTTCACGTCTGTAATAAATCTCAGATTTTATTAATAATTTATTTTAGAGCCTCAGTAAAAATGTGCTGCTTCAGTTTTTCTCTCTACAGAAAGTTTAAGATCGGAGGAACCATCAGGAAGCGCCGTGGGTGTGGGAGTGGGTTGTTATTTCCTGTATAAAAGCGTGGGGATGAGAAACTGACAGGCGTCAAAAACTCTGAGTAAAAAACAGAGTGATTTTTTATTTTTTATTCTCGGGAGGAAACGACAGAAACGCTGAGGAGCATCGAGCCTGAACATCACAAACTGCTGCTGGTGCTCACAGAGACCTGCTGGAATCCAGCGTCCATAAAAATACAGCTAAATTAATCCCTGCTGATCCCACACTAATCACCCAGCACATCAGGTGTGTGTGTGTGTGTGTGTGTAGGGGGGGTAAATACTTATTCCTTTATTTAATGTATTTATTTAATATTGATTTATTGGTGACGGTTCGGTGGGATGAATCCACACTTACTGTAGGGCCAAAAGTATGTGGACACCTCACCAAGATGGTCGGACTTCATAATCAAAACCACAAGCTTTAGTTTGGACCTGCTCCCATTTACAGCTTTAACAGTCTCCACTCTTTTTGTTTATATAAAATGTTGAAGTGTAACTGTGGAAATTTGTGCCCATTTAGTCAAAATTTCTTTATATAAATTATGTCATATAATGACATTTAATCAGCTTCACACACACACAAACACACACACATACACACACACACACACCGTGCGGTTCATATACTGAACCAAAGCTGGTGCAACAGCGACACCAAGTGGACAGAAAAATCTATGCAGCCATAATAATAATGTGTGTGTGTGTGTGTGTGTGTGTGTGTTTTTGTGTATGTGTGTGTGTGTGTGTGTGTGTGTGCAGGTAGACGGCGTGCTGTGTTTAGCTGATATTCTAACAGATGAGAGCTGCTGTACTGAAGCGGCGAGAGCTGAAGCGGCGGCGGTTGTAGCTCAGATCACGTCTCCTCATCACACCACCACCCAACATCTCAGCAGCTTCATCGAGAGCATGCAGGACATCGTCTCCGCCCTCATCAGTACGTTCACCTCACACACACCTCAACTTCTCCTAGAATTCCTATAATTCTAATGTGAGATCATCCGTCCATGAGCTGAATCTGAGGGGTTCTGCAGCAGGACTGAGATACAGAACACACACGCACTGGAACCCAGTAGAGATTCTGTAACCTGAAACCAGAAAGCCTTCATCAAAAAGCTTTTTTATTGCTCGATTTTATTGGTCCAGACTCTGTGTGTTTTACACCAGGTTGTGTGTGTGTGTGTGTGTGTGTGTTACAGAGCTGTGTGAGACGGCGTCGTGTGGAGAGGTGTTCCTGTTAGCGTCGGCGGCGCTGGCTAACATCACCTTCTTCGATAGTTTAGCGTGTGAGATCCTGCTGCAGCTGAATGCCGTGCACATCCTCCTCTCGGCCTGCAGGGACCGCCAGAGAGTCGACACCCCCTACTCTAAAGACCAGGTACTGACCTGACCACGCCCTCGTCCACTACAGCGCCGATCATGTGACCAATTAAAGCAATAACAAGGCGGGGCAGTGTGGTGTAAGATCTACACAGTGTACGATGTGGTCTAAAGTATCTGGACACCTGAGCATGAGCACTTTTGTATCTAAACCCGCTACCACTCTACTGAGGAAGCTTTCCACAAGGTTCATAAGAGTCTGTGTGTGAGGTCTGGCTGGCAATCAACATTCCAATTCATCCCAAAGGTGTTAAATAGGGTTCAGGTCAGGAGTTTTTCAGGTTCAGGCAGCCAATCAGAGTCGAGCTCAGCGACAGTTTAACGGTTTACGTGTTTAACGTTGTTGTTTGTTGCTCCCTCAGGTCGTCACCATTTTGGCGAACCTGTCGGTGTTGGAGCAGACCGCCCCGGAGGTCCTACAGGAGAACGGTGGGTAAACACTGACCTGTACACGCGTCCCTGATCAGTGCATGCTGGCTGTAGTTTCCATAAACCATCACTGTGTTTTTTTTAATGAAGGAATTGAGCGGTTGCTGGTGCTGCTGGGAGAGAAACCTTCCTCCTCCAGTCCATCAGAGGGCGCCGCGTGCGAGCGAGTTCAGCAGAAAGCCGCCGTCACGCTGGCGCGCCTGAGCCGAGACCCTGACGTCGCACAAGCCGCCATCGAGCTGCAGGGTCAGTAGAGTTCATTCATTATTTTCTCTTTGGTAGGGGGCGCTGTGGGACACCGGGGTCAAATTAGAGCAGCCAACCCACCTTCTGCATGTTCAGAAAAGCCACAACTGTTTCCCTCCTGTTTTGTTTTTAAAGCTGTACCGCGTCTCATCCAGCTGTGCCGAACACCAGCCGAGAGGAACAGCAGCGACTCTGTACTGGTGGCCTGTCTGGTAAGTGTGTGTGTGTGTGTGAGGGCTAAAAACAACAACCTTCTGATTAACACATGAGAACCTAAAGCACTGAGCTTCATGTTTCTCTGTGTAGACACTAGATGTCAGTGTGGCAGCTGGAACCCGGTGGTTAGTGGGGAGTGTGACCCTGCGTGTGTGTGTGTGTGTGTGTGTGTGTGTGTGTGTGTGTGTGTGTGTGTGTGTGTGTTCCTCAGGCCGCTCTGAGGAGACTCGCAGCCGCCTGTCCGGATCTCATCGACCCGTCGGACCATCAGCAGCTGATCAAACCCAGACTGGTGGATTCGTTCCTGCTCTGCTCCAACATGGAGGAGAGTTTCGTCTGATACACCGCCGGACCCAGAACAAAGAACCTGAACCAGAACAAAGAACCTGAACCAGAACAAAGAACCTGAACCAGAACCAGAACAAAGAACCAGAACATAAAAACTGAACCAGAACAAAGAACTGGACCAGAACCTGAACAAAAATAAACAGAACCACAACAAAGAGCCTAAACCAGAACTTGAATAAACAGAACCTGATCCAGAACCAAAAAACTTAACTTGAACCAGAACAAAGAACCAGAACCAGGACAAAAACTGAACCAGAAGCAGAAAAATGAACCAGAACCCGGTTAAACAAAAGAACTGAACCAAAACAGAAAACTGAACCAGATCATAACATCACCTTCTTCGATAGTTTAGCGTGTGAGATCCTGCTGCAGCTGAATGCCGTGCACATCCTCCTCTCGGCCTGCAGGGACCGCCAGAGAGTCGACACCCCCTACTCTAAAGACCAGGTACTGACCTGACCACGCCCTCAAAGAACTGAACCGGAACCAGAGACAGAATCAGACATTTAGGCAGAACCAGGTCCAAAACCTACACAAAAGGGAAGATGACACCTAGAACCTGAACCAGAACCAAAAACAAAACACCAATCCGACTAAAACCAGAAATAAAACAAGGCCGTGACTAGAACCTGAAGTGGACCAGGAACCAAAACTATAAAAAAGATCCAGAATATAAAACCGGAACCAGTGATCAGATCAGGGTCCAAAACTGGAACAGTAAGCAAAATAAAATCCAACAGAACCGGAACCAGTCCGAGAAGCACAAACACTAACAGGAACTTCAGATACAGTACACAAAAGAACCAGAACCAGAACCGGGTCGGTGTATCAGTGGAACCACGACAAACTCTTGTTTAATCAGAAGAGAAAATATGGGACATCAAACACGCTCTCCATCAGGCGTCTAAATACTTTTGGTCATATAATAATATAATAATAATATAATGCATTTCTAACGTTACAGGATTCATTTTTATTATCACATGATTTTAATTCTGACACAAAATTACTGCAGAGTTACAGAGGAATGTAAAGAATTTTATTAAGAGCTGATTTTAATGTAAAGATTATAATATAAACACCGTGCTTTCATCTCTTTCATCTCTTTCATCTCTTTAATCTCTTTGATGTTTTAGGATGATGAGAAGAATTTTTTAGGTTAAAATCTTTTTTAAAGTTGATTTAATTGCAGTTCAGTATGAAATGTGTAGAAATAATCAGAATTAATTCATAAATTCAGTTTATTTGAATATTTTACACAGATGTTTGATCTTTGATCTGTTTAGTATTAAATTCCTGTTGTAATAAAAGTAAATAAAGTGATTTTATAAAGAATCTGAGCTCTGATTTGGCATTTTTGTACATCAGGAATATAAAAGTAGTTTTTGTTGTATTCGGGTGTTTAGATGGTGCAGCAACACTTCTCTGTGCCCATATAAGCAGGGCTAGTCCAACTGCAGCGATTAGATTTAACCACAAGTGTCACCATGGGGAAGTTACCGGAGCTTTGAGAGTCACAAAAAGCTGTGATGTCACTTCCTGTTGAGCTGTTGTTTTTAGCATGACTGAGGAGTAAGAGGAACCTTTCATGCATTAATTAGCATTTATTAGCGGGTCATCAGCAGGTACATCGATTCATTATCTCAACACCTCCACAAACTCCTCATCAGGTTGTATCATTTATCACAAGATAAGTGTAGCATTAACTGGATTAAGCTAAGCTAAGCTAGCAGGCACTTCTGACACAGCAGTGACCCGAATCATACAGCCAAAACAACACTGAAATGGTTTTGAGGCAGGTCCCTGAGCCTAAATCGGGACTTAATCCCAAACAAAGGCCCGTGGAGAGCCTGAAGACGGCGGGTCTGTCTGAGCTTTAGAGGATCTGCCATTACAAACGGGATAAACCGCCTCAATCCAGAATTTACATCTTCAAATAGTGTCACTGCTGCAGACGCTGGTGATGTTTTATGTTATTCTGGGTGATTGAGTGTAAATTAATATTGAAAATGCAAATTATATCTATTCAACATCAAACCCACATCACAATAAGAGAGCAAAACATCAAGGGGTCTGAAAATGTTCCAATTCCACTTTATACAGGACTTTATGTAATGAATTAATGAAGCGGCATCTGTAAATATTCCTCCTTCTTCTGAAAGTAATAACAGAACCGAGCTGCTGCGTACCTGAAAATATAAATATATATATGTACACCGATCAGTCATAACATTATAACCACCTCCTTGTTTCTACACTCACTGTCCATTTTATCAGCTCCACTTACCATATAGAAGCACTTTGTAGTTCTACAATTACTGACTGTAGTCCATCTGTTTCTCTACATGCTTTGTTACCCCTTTTCATGTTGTTCTTCAATGGTCAGGACCCCCACAGGACCCCCACAGAGCAGGTATTATTTAGATGGTGGATGATTCTCAGCACTGCAGTGACACTGACATGGTGGTGGTGTGTTAGTGTGTGTTGTGCTGGTATGAGTGGATCAGACACAGCAGCGCTGCTGGAGTTTTTAAACACCGTGTCCACTCACTGTCCACTCTATTAGACACTCCTACCTAGTCGGTCCACCTTGTAGATGTAAAGTCAGAGACGATCGCTCATCTATTGCTGCTGTTTGAGTCGCTCATCTTCTAGACCTTCATCAGTGGTCACAGGACGCTGCCCACGGGGTGCTGTCGGCTGGATGTTTTTGGTTGGTGGACGATTCTCAGCCCAGCAGTGACAGTGAGGTGTTTAAAAACTCCAGCAGCACCGCTGTGTCTGATCCACTCATACTAGCACAACACACAATAACACACCACCACCATGTCAGTGTCACTGCAGTGCTGAGAATCATCCAGCACCTAAATAATACCTGCTCTGTTGTGGTCCTGTGGGGGTCCTGACCATTGAAGAACAGCATGAAAGGGGGTAACAAAGCATGTAGAGAAACAGATGGACTACAGTCAGTAATTGTAGAACTACAAAGTGCTTCTATATGGTAAGTGGAGCTGATAAAATGGACAGTGAGTGTAGAAACAAGGAGGTGGTTTTAATGTTATGTCTGATCAGTGTAAATAAAGTTTTACACACGGTGTGCTGAATATTTTATTTTATATTAAATTGGTGTTTTTATTTAAACAAACACAGATCGACTCACCGCAGGAAATCGAAGTCGATGGTGGAATATTTGGCCTGTAGCAGAGCCCACAGACCCCAGGAGAGATGCCCCGCCTGCACACAGACACCATCACAGACGATAAATACCCACAGTCGCCACACATTCCCATTTTACTCAACACTGAAATCAAAGCTGCCCCAGCACCGCCCCTGTAAGCTCCTCACCAGAGAGAATTTACAGACTTCCACGTAGAGCCGCTGAACCTCCCCCTGGGACACGCCGGAGTCCCTCGTCCCGCCGTTGACCTTCAGACTCCTCAGGTAATGAGTTAACCAGTCGATCTGCAGCTCGGGACTCGGGTACAGACTGTAGTCCACGTTATTCACACCTTCAGAGAAGATAAACCATAAACCCTCAGATCATCCGTCCATCAGCGCGTTAATAACCACGGCGGGGTTCTCTCCTTACCTGCGTACTCGTTAAAATGGTTCCCGATGTCGTAAGCTTGGTAATTAAAGTCAGCGTACTCGTAATCGATGAATTTCACAACATCTAAAGTGGACAGAAACACACGGGATTAATATTAATAACGTCTAACATTGTCCACACCTCAGAGGAACATCTGTACCTACTGTCGTTTATTTTACATTTAGGTTACGGTGTGTGTGTGTGTGTGTGGGGGGGGGGGGTCACCTGATTTCTTGAGATTATTTGGGGTGGATTAAAGTGGATTGGCGGTTTGCGGGGGGTGGAAGGTTGGGTTACATAATTTCTAGGCTGTTGTTGCTGGTTCTTTGTTCTTCTTGGATTGCTTGGCTTGGGTTTTGGGCAGGTGGGGTTGGGGGTTGAACTGGTTTGCATCTGTTGTTGACACTGAGTTTTGGGCTTGTTTCTGGCTGGTGAGGTTTTAGGGTTGGCATGGGGACTACTGTTGGGTCTAATTTCTAATTTTAAGGTTAGGGTTTGGTATGTTGGGTTTTTGGGGTTGGTTTTAGGGATGTTTTTTGGTTTTATTTGGGTCGGGTTTTGGGGTGGTGTTGGGGCTAGTTTGGGGGAGGTGTTGGGGCTGGTGTTGGGCTGGTGTTGGGCTGGTTTTGGGGTGGTGTTGGGGCTGGTTTGGGGCAGGTGTTGGGGCTGGTGTTGGGCTGGTTTTGGGGGTGGTATGTGGGCTGCTGTGGGCTGAACTCTGGGGTTGGTTGATGGGCTAATATGTGAGCTGCTGTTGGATCTGGTTTGAGGGTGTTTTTGGGGTTGGTATGTGGAGTGGCGTTAGGGCAGGGTTTGGGGTGGTTTTGAGGTTGGTTTTGGGATGGTGTTGGGGTTGGTTTGGTGGCTAGTTTGGGGCTGATTTTGGGATGGTATGTGAAATGTTTTGGGGTGGTGTTAGGGTTGGTTTTGGGGCTGTTTTGCGGCTTGTATGTGGGCTGGTTTTTGGGTGGTTTTGGGGCTGTGTTTAGGGCTTGTATGTGGGCTGGTTTTTGGGTGGTTTTAGGGCTGTTTGTGGGGTGGTGTTGGGGCTGGTGTTAGGTCTGGTTTGGGGGTGGTATGTGGGCTGGTTTTGGGACTGGTGGGGTTGATTAATGGGCTGATATGTAGACTGGTGTTGGGGCTGGTTTTGGGGTGGTGTTGGGGCTGATATGAAGGTGTTGGTTGATATTGTGACTGTTCTGCACTGTGGTTGCTCTGTAATGCACCATCAGTACCAGTGAGAAGACCTTCAGTGATGTGATGAATAACTGATCTTCACCTTCGTCCTGGTTGTAGATGATGTTCTTGGTGAGCAGGTCGTTGTGACAGAGCACTGTTGGAGATCCGACGTCTGTTAGATGTTTCCTCAGATCCTCCACCTCACTGGATAAAACCTCCAGACTGGGGATCTGGGAGCTAAGTGAGAGGAGCTGGTCATGATCACGTCTGTACTGAGCACAATATTTGTTCAGTAAAAGTAAAGTATATATTTTTATTTGATTACTCTCTCTGCAGAAGCTCTTGGATGTTCTCGCAGCTCCTCAGCAGGTTGATGTAGTTTGTTAGTTTGGACCACAGGACGGGTTCCACAGACGAGCTCGACTCGGGTTTGATCGAGTGAATTCTGCCCAATTCTGATGCCACCAGCCTGAAACACACCAAATATAAACATGTGTATTTTAATGACACAGTGATGCAGTAGCTGGCGCTGTCTCCTCAGAGCAAGAAGGTCCTGAGTTCGATTCCCAGGTGGAGCAGTTCTGGGTTCTTTCCTGCATTTGATTTTGGGGCTGGTTAGAGGGTGTTTTGGGCTGGTATGTAAACTGGTTTTAGGGTGGTATGTGAACTGGTTTGGGGCTGCTTTTGGGGTTGGTTTTAGGGGTGGTGTTGGGGCTGGTGTTGGGGTGGTTTTAGGGGTGGTGTTGGGGGTGGTTTTAGGGGTGGTGTTGGGGCTGGTGTTGGGGCTGGTGTTGGGGTGGTGTTGGGGTGGTTTTAGGGGTGGTGTTGGGGGTGGTTTTCGGGCTGGTTTTGGGATGGTGTTGGGGCTGGTGTTGGGGCTGGTTTTAGGGGTGGTGTTGGGGTGGTTTTGGGGTGGTGTTAGGGTGGTTTTAGGGTGGTGTTGGGGTGGTGTTGGGGTGGTTTTAGGGGTGGTGTTGGGGCTGGTGTTGGGGTGGTGTTGGGGGTGGTTTTAGGGGTGGTGTTGGGGGTGGTGTTGGGGTGGTTTTAGGGGTGGTGTTGGGGGTGGTTTTCGGGCTGGTTTTGGGATGGTGTTGGGGCTGGTTTTAGGGGTGGTGTTGGGGGGGTGGTGTTGGGGTGGTTTTAGGGGTGGTGTTGGGGGTGGTTTTAGGGTGGTGTTGGGGGTGGTTTTAGGGGTGGTGTTGGGGTGGTTTTAGGGGTGGTGTTGGGGTGGTTTTAGGGGTGGTGTTGGGGCTGGTGTTGGGGTGGTGTTGGGGGTGGTTTTCGGGGTGGTGTTGGGGTGGTTTAGGGGTGGTGTTGGGGGTGGTTTTCAGGGTGGTGTTGGGGCTGGTGTTGGGGTGGTGTTGGGGGTGGTTTTAGGGGTGGTGTTGGGGCTGGTGTTGGGGTGGTGTTGGGGGTGGTTTTCGGGGTGGTGTTGGGGTGGTTTTAGGGTGGTGTTGGGGCTGTTTTTGGGGTGGTTTTCGGGGTGGTGTTGGGGTGGTGTTGGGCTGGTTTTGGGGTGGTGTTGGGGGTGGTTTTAGGGTGGTGTTGGGGTGGTGTTGGGGCTGTTTTTGGGGTGGTTTTTGGGGTGGTGTTGGGGTGGTTTTAGGGTCCTCTGTATGCCCCGTGTGTGTTAGTGTGGGTGCAACCCTCAGAGGTGACCAAAGTGCACAAGGGAACTGAGCACATCCAGATGGTGACAATACCACAAAAACAGAGGTGTAGGGGTTCCAGACAGACCTGTAGATGGAGGGCTGGTGGAGCATGGGTTGGGGGTGGTTTTCGGGCTGGTTTTGGGATGGTGTTGGGGCTGGATTTAGGGGTGGTGTTGGGGTGGTTTTAGGGGTGGTCTTGGGGTGGTTTTAGGGGTGGTGTTGGGGGTGGTTTTAGGGTGGTGTTGGGGGGGTGGTGTTGGGGTGGTTTTAGGGGTGGTGTTGGGGTGGTGTTGGGGCTGTTTTTGGGGTGGTTTTAGGGGTGGTGTTGGGGTGGTGTTGGGGCTGTTTTTGGGGTGGTTTTTGGGGTGGTGTTGGGGTGGTTTTATGGTCCTCTGTATGCCCCGTGTGTGTTAGTGTGGGTGCAACCCTCAGAGGTGACCAAAGTGCCCAAGGGAACTGAGCACATCCAGATGGTGACAATACCACAAAAACAGAGGTGTAGGGGTTCCAGACAGACCTGTAGATGGAGGGCTGGTGGAGCATGGGTTCCTCCAGAGCTCCTCCCTTCAGGAACTCGTAACACATGCCGTTCTGGAAGGTGCAGTAGAGTCGAGGTCCACAGCCGTGCGAGTGCAGCAGCTTCAGTATCTCCAGCTCCTTCTTACGGTCCACGAAGAGCTCCGTCATGCGCCCGTACACCCGCACCAGCACCACGCCCGACTCAGGCCCCGCCCAGCAGCCCAGCAGCTGATTGGTGATGCCATCTGTGAACACCTGATCCACCACAACACACCCGATAAACCGGAGTCCACATACTTACGGTCACATCATGGACTACACTATATGGTCAAAAGTATGTGGACACCTAAGCTATTTATACATCCTATTTGTGGCTGAAAGAGCCAACAGTGGTTTGATTTTGGAGTGCGTCTGTGAGGATTTGTGGTCATTTAGTTAGAAGAGTATTTGTAAGATCAAGCATTGCTGTTGAATGATAAAGCCCAGCTCTCAAGCAGCATTCCGATTCATTCCATAGCTGTTCCAGTCAGGGCTCAGACCTTCCCCAAACTGTTATTGCAAAGTCAAAAGCATCATTGGCATCATTAGCATACCTAAAACACCTGAATTAAATTCGGAGGGGTGTCTACATACTTCCGGGTCTATAGAACAAAATGTAACTGCTTCTTCCTGGTCAGGGTCTCAGTGGGTGTGAGGCAGGAACACCAAGCAGTCACAGGACACCAGACACTTTATCTACTGTCATCAAGAAACAATTTAGAGCAGCCAATCCACCTACCGGATGCTTCTGGGATCCAAAAAAAAGTGTGCAAGCGTGGATTAAACCCAGATCCTCAGGTCCCCCATTACTGTGCAGCACCCACCCCACCCCCTGCAGCCCTGACCGACGTCCTGCGCTCACGTACCTTCAGCTGGACGTCCTCGGGTCTCCAGTGTGGCCGGACGCTCCTGAGCAGCTCGGTGATCCCGGCTCGAGAGGAACGTTCCTCCAGAAACACGTCCACGTGCAGACAGTCGTCGCTCGGACCGGTGCGTACGGGCTCCATCGTCCTGCAGACCAGTACAGACCAGTACAGAGCCCTGGGTGTCGTGGGTTTTTGTACTGGGTGGTGAGATGTGACCAGCTGGGCGCCGCAGTGAGTCAGCAGGACGAAGGTTTTACCAAAGTACAACGTCCACCTGGTGTCCAGCGCCGCTCCACTGAGAGCCGTTATTTATTAACTTCATCTGCAGAAGATCTCAGAGTTCCACAGAAATGAAGTTCAGGGGTCAGAGAGGAACCCACACTCAGATCCACCAGATCCACCAGTTCTACCAGTTCTACCACATCTACTGGAGCTTCCATCAGATCTCCTGCAGAGCCGGGAACTGATCATCATCTCATCTTCACATTATCTCATCTTCTGATCTCCACAGGCCTGTAGACAGAGGGCTGGTGGAGCACTGGGTCCTCCCAGCACACCCAGCACCTGAGTGTACTGGTTTTGGGTACTGGGTAAAATGGTTTAAAGTGCTGGGTATACAGCTGTATAGATTTGAGTGAGAAAACTGGTTTTGAGTGGGTGTACAGGTTTTTTTTTCTGGGTGTACTGGTTTCAGGTGTTGGGTGTACAGTGTACTGGTTTCAGGTGGGTGTACAGGTTTTGGGTGTTGGGTGTACAGGATTTTTTGCTGGGTGTACTGGTATACTGGTTTAAGGTGTTGGGTGTACTGATTTTGTATGCTGGCTGTAATGCTTTACTGGTGTAGGGGTCTGAGTGTACTGGTTTAAGGTGATGGGTTTACTTGTTTCTAGGTGTACAGGATTAAAGTGCTGGGTGTACTGGTTTTGGGTGTTGGGTCTACAGTTTTTTGTTGCTGGGTGTACTGGTATACTGGTGTACTGGTTTTGGATGCTGGCTGTACTGCTGAACTGGTTTAAGGTGCTGGGTGTACTGGTTTAGGGTGTACCTGTATTGCTGCGGTTTCTGGTGATGAGTGTACTGCTGTACTGGTTTCCAGTCCAGGATCAGAGTGGGACTCCCAGTGCGTGAGACAGTAACTGGTTTATGGTGGTGGATGATGGTTGATGATGGGACAGTGTGTGACTAGAGAGGAAAGGCGAGTCGAAGCTTCTTCCTGCTGCAGGATGTTACTGTCCTGATCCTTCACCTCTCTGTACTACACACACACACACACTCACACACACACACACAGACAGTGGGACAGTGGAAGCCTAGTGTGTGGAGCTTTGGGCTACCAATCAGATGATTGTCTGATCACCATCAGAAGTGTGCTGTGGTATGATGTACCATGACTGTGGGGAGTTTGTACTACGGTGTTTCATTCTCGTCTATAATTAAAACTACAGGTTTGAACCTCTGTTGCTGGTGCCACCTCACCCACACTGGTATAGAACCTGTCAGAATATTTAGTGCCAGACAGGCCAGCCCACTACCTCAGGATCTGCTGTCCTTCACCCGGGCGCTCGGTCAGTCAGGAACGTTTCATCAGGATCAGTGAGCTCCTCCTCAACCGCGGCATCAGGGTTATACAGCACAGCTTCCTGCAGTGGGCACAGTGTCTTCCTCTGTGTGTGTGTGTGTGTGTGTGTGTGTGTGTGTGTGTAAGTGTGTGTGTGTGTGTGTGTGTGTGAGTGTGTAAGTGTGTGTGTGTGTTAGATGAAGAATGCTGGTGTAGGCGGGGTGTGTTACGAGCTTTATGAGAACGTGCTCCTGAATAAAGACAGGAAGGCCTCCGGAGCTCCGGCCGCGTCGCCTCACATTCGTTCCAGGAATCATTCGTTTAGGAATCAGAGAAATTGTTTATAGATTGAAAGACTTCCTGTTTGTGTTGGTTCACTTCCTGCTGTTCCTCCACAGATCAGGTACGACCCGCGTCGAGAATAAAAATAAATTTTACTGAGACACCGGGAGGAACAAATATGATCTGCAGCTTCCACAATGCACTGCCGTGATGCTTTCCAGCAAATGAGTTTAAAACTGAACGTCATGCACAAAACACTATAAAGTGTGTGTGTGTGTGTGTGTCTTCCCTTTAATCCAAACACTGAGTGAATCAGACACAGCAGCGCTGCTGGAGTTTTTAAACACTGTGTCCACTCACTGTCCACTCTATTAGACACTCCTACCTAGTCGGTCCACCTTGTAGATGTAAAGTCAGAGACGATCGCTCATCTATTGCTGCTGTTTGAGTCGCTCATCTTCTAGACCTTCATCAGTGGTCATAGGACGCTGCCCACAGGGCGCTGTTGGCTGGATATTTTTGGTTGGTGCACTATTCTCAGTCCAGCAGTGACAGTGAGGTGTTTAAAAACTCCAGCAGCACCGCTGTGTCTGATCCACTCATACCAGCACAACACACACTAACACACCACCACCATGTCAATGTCACTGCAGTGCTGAGAATCATCCAGCACCTAAATAATACCTGCTCTGTTGTGGTCCTGTGGGGGTCCTGACCATTGAAGAACAGCATGAAAGGGGGTAACAAAGCATGTAGAGAAACAGATGGACTACAGTCAGTAATTGTAGAGCTACAAAGTGCTTCTATATGGTAAGTGGAGCTGATAAAATGGACAGTGAGTGTAGAAACAAGGAGGTGGTTATAATGTTATGGCTGATCGGTGTATGTTTTTTTTTTTTTGTATTTGTTGTTATAAATAAAACCTCATATTTCTTGTATCTGTTCCATGACGTGCTTCATCATTAACACTGGTTAAGTTAAGCTGTCAAATCAGTGAGGAGGGAAACTGGGGGGTCATGAGCCTTTTTTTTGAAGCACTGCTCTACAGTATCAGTAGTTACAGGTCTGTAGTTTACGACCCCACAGTCTCCCCACCCTCCCACAGTGTGTTTTAGTGTGTGTGAGGATGTTTCCACTTCAACAGTACAGATCAGTACTGGAATAGGAGGAGTGTGTGTGTGTGTGTGTGTGTGGGTGTGAGTGTGTGTGTGAGTGTGTGTGTGTGTGTGTGGGTGTGTGGGTGTGTGTGTGTGAGTGTGTGTGGGTGTGTGTGTGTGTGTGTGGGTGTGAGTGTGTGTGTGTGTGGGTGTGAGTGTGTGTGTGTGTGTGTGGGTGTGAGTGTGTGTGTGAGTGTGTGTGTGTGTGTGTGTGTGTGTGTATGTGTGTGTGTGTGACTGTTCTATTGTTATTATTTTATGTTTATTATATTTCCTAAACATGTAACTGAGCTTCAGCAATAAGAACGCCCACATTGTGTCACGCCAATAAAGATACCTTTGAGTGTGTGTGTGTGTGTATGTTAGTGTAAGTTTGTGTGTGAGTTGGAGTGTGTGTGTGTGTGTGTGTGTGTGTGTGTACAGATCAGTATTAGAATAGGAGGAGTGTGGATTTGTGTGCATGTATGTGTGTGTGTGTGTGTTTGTTACTGTGTATGTGTGTTAGTGTCTGTGTTTGTGTATGTTAGTGAGTGTGTGTGTGTATGTTAGTTTGTATGTACAGTGTATCACAAAAGTGAGTACACCCCTCACATTTCTGCAAATATTTCATTATATCTTTTCATGGGACAACACTATAGACATGAAACTTGGATATAACTTAGAGTAGTCAGTGTACAGCTTGTATAGCAGTGTAGATTTACTGTCTTCTGAAAATAACTCAACACACAGCCATTAATGTCTAAATAGCTGGCAACATAAGTGAGTACACCCCACAGTGAACATGTCCAAATTGTGCCCAAATGTGTCGTTGTCCCTCCCTGGTGTCATGTGTCAAGGTCCCAGGTGTAAATGGGGAGCAGGGCTGTTAAATTTGGTGTTTTGGGTACAATTCTCTCATACTGGCCACTGGATATTCAACATGGCACCTCATGGCAAAGAACTCTCTGAGGATGTGAGAAATAGAATTGTTGCTCTCCACAAAGATGGCCTGGGCTATAAGAAGATTGCTAACACCCTGAAACTGAGCTACAGCATGGTGGCCAAGGTCATACAGCGGTTTTCCAGGACAGGTTCCACTCGGAACAGGCTTCGCCAGGGTCGACCAAAGAAGTTGAGTCCACGTGTTCGGCGTCATATCCAGAGGTTGGCTTTAAAAAATAGACACATGAGTGCTGCCAGCATCGCTGCAGAGGTTGAAGACGTGGGAGGTCAGCCTGTCAGTGCTCAGACCATACGCCGCACACTGCATCAACTCGGTCTGCATGGTCGTCATCCCAGAAGGAAGCTGACGCACAAGAAAGCCCGCAAACAGTTTGCTGAAGACAAGCAGTCCAAGAACATGGATTACTGGAATGCCCTGTGGTCTGACGAGACCAAGATAAACTTGTTTGGCTCAGATGGTGTCCAGCATGTGTGGCGGCGCCCTGGTGAGAAGTACCAAGATAACTGTATCTTGCCTACAGTCAAGCATGGTGGTGGTAGCATCATGGTCTTGGGCTGCATGAGTGTTGCTGGCACTGGGGAGCTGCAGTTCATTGAGGGAAACATGAATTCCAACATGTACTGTGACATTCTGAAACAGAGCATGATCCCCTCCCTTCGAAAACTGGGCCTCATGGCAGTTTTCCAACAGGATAACGACTCCAAACACAACCTCCAAGATGACAACTGCCTTGCTGAGGAAGCTGAAGGTAAAGGTGATGGACTAAACCCAATTGAGCACCTGTGGCGCATCCTCAAGTGGAAGGTGGAGGAGTTCAAGGTGTCTAACATCCACCAGCTCCGTGATGTCATCATGGAGGAGTGGAAGAGGATTCCAGTAGCAACCTGTGCAGCTCTGGTGAATTCCATGCCCAGGAGGGTTAAGGCAGTGCTGGATAATAATGGTGGTCACACAAAATATTGACACTTTGGGCACAATTTGGACATGTTCACTGTGGGGTGTACTCACTTATGTTGCCAGCCATTTAGACATTAATGGCTGTGTGTTGAGTTATTTTCAGAAGACAGTAAATCTACACTGCTATACAAGTTGTACACTGACTACTCTAAGTTATATCCAAGTTTCATGTCTATAGTGTTGTCCCATGAAAAGATATAATGAAATATTTGCAGAAATGTGAGGGGTGTACTCACTTTTGTGATACACTGTATGTTAATGTGTGTGCGTAATTGTGTGTATGTATGGTTGAGTGTGTATGTCAGTGTGAATTAGTGAGTGTGTGTGTGTGTGTTAGTGTCTGTGTGTGTTTATGTAACTTAGTGTGTGTGTGTATTTGTTTGTGTGCATGTATGTGTGTGTGTGGGTGTGTGTATGTCAGAGTGAATTAGTGAGTGTGTGTGTGTGTGTGTTAGTGTGTGTGTTAGTGTCTGTGTCTGTGTATGTTTATGATAGTGTGTGTGTTAGTGTGTATGTAGATTTGGGGTGTGTGTGTGTATTTGTTAGTGTGTGTGTGTGTGTGTGTGTGTGTGTGTGTGTGTACAGATCACTATTAGAATGGGAGGAAATGCTGCTGACTGACTTCTTTCCTCCTCACATCGTCCTTCCTCCCTCATTCACTGGATCCCTGGATGTGTGGATCAGTGGATCGGTGGATTAGTGTATGAGTGGATCCCTGGGTTAGTGGATCAGTAAATCAGAAGATCAGTGGATCAGTGGATTAGTAAAGGGGTGGATCAGTGAACCAGTGGATCAGTAAAGGAGTGGATCGGTGGATCAGTGGATCCCTGGATTAGTGGATCAGTGGATCTCCACTCCTGCAGCTGCTCTCATCATGGATCTTCTGCTTCACTCTCTGATGGTTCTGATGCTGCTGCAGAGCTTCACCACTCGTGAGTACACCAGCCTCCATACTGCTCTCCTCTAGTCTAGAGAACCAGAACCAGAACCTTCATTAGAACCTTCATTAGAACCTCACAGTAGAGCCCACGTGTACTGAACCGTTTCTCAGGTCGTTCTCCTCACTCCACCATCAGGAACTCCATGAGGAACCATCACAGGCTTTACCTAATCGGTTCCTTTAGAGCAGAACTCAGAACCTTCTCTGATACTTCTGTTTGTGGAACCAGTTTGATCTGATTGTGGTTCTGATGATCATCTAGATGACTGAGAACCTTCTGGAATGATCATCAAACATCAGCAGAACGTTTAGATTTAAATTATTATTTATTTACAGAAGATAAATCAGGTTGAATTGTGGGTAAATAAAGAATCTATAATTATTTTCCTCTCTGAGTGTAATAAGTCACGTCTTTATTATTAATGAAACCTGGAGAAGAACCGAGAGCTGAAGATGTTACAGAGATTTTTTATTTAATTTTATATTTTAATTATTCTGATGATTCTGTTACACAGTTGTGTGCAAATGTTTGTGCACCCCAGTCAAATTCCTCTTCTCTTCATTTAATGCTACACTATGTGGTCTAAAGTATTGGGACACCTGACCGTGAGCTTGACCAAGATCTTTCCTTTGTAGCTTTACACCTTTGTGTAGTTCCATAACGTTCCTTCAGTCAGTACAGTCAGTGAGGTCAGGCCCTGATGTTAGAAGAGGAGAGAAGTTCTGGCTCTTAATCCAGAGTGTTGAGTTGGGTTGAGGGTTCATCAGGAGCTTCTTTGTGTACAAGTAGTCAATCCAGGTCTTTATAGAGCTCACTGATAGAGAAAGAGGAACTTCCCTAAACTGTTGCTTCAATGTTAAAAGCAAATCATTTACCTGTTGTGTATAAAAAGCTCGTTCTGTTACCTGAGTGCTGGTGGTCGAGGCATCAAGGCCTGGTCGTCTATCTAACATGTCATTTATCTAACACGATTCTTTTAGGAGCTGCACCCACCACACAGATATACAGGTATACAAGTACTGACTGTAGCTCTTCTGTTGCTCTGTACAGTTTGTCACCCCCTGTATCTCATTTATTAATCAAGATTATGAGCAGGTGATGTTTGGGTGGATCATTCTGAGCCCTGCACTGACACTAGGATGGTGTGTGTTGTGTGTGTATGAGTGTAGCAGGTGCAGCAGTGTTGTTGGGATTTATTAGGAACACAGTCTTTTTTACATCAGCTGGTGTTTTTATATTTTTGGATGGGGCACTGTTCAGCTCCCTGTATCAGACTGAGGTGTTTAAAAATCCCACCAACACGGCTGCACCTGCTACACTCAAACCAGTGGGTCGCAGTGGGTCTGGTTCCATTGGGGAACACTGGGCACAAGGCAGACGTACCCTGGGGAGGGCGCCAATCCACCATAGCGCTTCAGCACAGCTACCCCCCCCCCCTTAACAATACAGCCAATCATGTCTGTGTAGACGCCTGACCAGCCGATAGCACTGCTGATATTAGAACCTTGGTTCTTAGTGGTGGTGCGCCTGCTCCACCTGAGTGCAGAAATATATAAATGTATTATTTTGTTTCATGCACAGCAGCTTTTAATCTCATGGTGATGTAAAGCTTGTCTGACTGTGTACAGCTACAAAACAGACTTGTGGTTGTGGGTTCGAATCTCAGCAGAGCCACCAACCAGTCGGGCGTGTTTAAGGGAGGGAAGGTCAACATCTCTCCCCTCTGCTGCCATGATTTGCGCTATTTGGTGGTAGTGGTGGGGGTGGTCACATAGAGCTCAGTGTGTCTCTCCATACACAAAACTGGCAGGTGATAAAAAGCGGTTGCAGATTGGACTTGTGTGGTGATCCAGCTCTCCTTGATCAGACCAGGGTTGTGCATAAGACAGCGGATTCTAATCAGGAATTGGATATGACTAAATTAGCTTTTAGCATAAAGTGCCAGTTTTTCTGTATTTTTTAATGGTCGCAGTAGAATTGTTCCTATTTTTATGGGCACAGAGGAGTCGCCTGCTGTATCAGTGACGAGGATTTATCTAGAATTTTCTAGAATCGACTCATGTTGGTGACCGAAATTCTATTTGTTCAGTCGGTGTAGAAATAAAATCCCCCAGATGAAACAGCATCAGAGTAAAGACTTCAGGTTCAGGTGTGTTACGACCTCAGCAGGTGGGAGTTCCTCCACTAGAGGGGGCTGTTATCACTCACCTGGTGCTTCACATCACTGACGCTCTCTGTCCCTGTTTTTTCAGACGGCTTCCTGCTGGTTCACACCGGTACAGGACTGTGTTTGACCACGCAGAGCAGAGTGGTGGTGCTGCGGATCTGCGACCCCGACAAATTCAGTCAGGACTGGAACTGGACCCTGGATCTGAAGCTGAGACACGCCCGCTCGTCGGCGTGTTTATGGACAAACCCGGTGGTGGGTGTGACGCAGCACGCCCGCCTGGTGAAGATGGGGAGGTGTAACAGCGCCCCCTCGTGGAAGTGCTCAGACGAGCGGGGGACCCTCCACCTGGCTCAGTGGGAGATGTACCTGCACAAACTGGGCGAGAGGCTCGTGGTTCAGTACCAGCCCAAAAACTTCACATGGAGCCGATACAGCGTGGGCACCGACGGGACCAAGGTCCTAACACGCCTGTGCCCGGGAGCAGGTGAGCGACCACAACAACAACTCATGCAGGAGGTGGATTGGTTACTGTAAACTACTCCTCAGTGTTAGTGAGTGATGGATGAGGCTCTGATACCCCAGGATGAATTTGTACCGTCACGTGGTCCCAGGCTGAAGCAGGCAGAGACAAAATTACAACATTAAACAAAATAAAGACAAAATACTTAAATAAACAATAAATGAATAAATACAAATAATAAATAAATAAAAATAATAAATAATTATAATAAATTTAAAAATCATAAATAAAAATAGTAAGTAAATAATAAATAAATACATAAAATAATAATAACAAATAAATAATAAAAAATAAATAATAAAGAAATAAATAAAATAATAAAGAAATAAAGGAAATAATTATATATAAAATAAATACAAATAAATAATTATAATACATTTTTAAAAAGTAAGTAAATAATAAATAAATACATACCTAAAATAATAATAACAAATAATAAATAAATAATAAAGTAATAAATAAATTAATGAATTTAAAACATTAAACATTAAATAAATAAATAAATAAATAATAAAAAAATAAAATAAGAATCATTGTGTGTGTGTGTACGTGTGTTAAGGTCAGGGGTACAGGTGGAGTGTTTTCGAGGAGTGTAAGGACAGAGGCTTGTGTGTGTGTATTATTGTGTGTTTGTGTATTAATGTGTGTGTACGTGTGTGTGTTGAGGTCAGGGGTATAGGTGGAGTGTTTTCGAGGGGTGTACGAGGGTGAGGGGGGTGTATGGGGGGGGGGGGGTACGGGGCGGGGGTTCCTGATATCAGTTTCCTCACACATTGTGTTCAAGGCTGCAGCGTCACAGGAATGTCGGTCACACTGATTCATCCTGTACACACACACACACACACACACACACTCACATACACACACATATACACACACACAAATGCACACACACTTACATACATGCACACACACTCACTCACACACACACACACACATACATACACACACTCACATACACACACACATATACACACACACAAATGCACACACACTTACATACATACATGCACACACTCACATACACACACACATACACTCACACACACATTAACTTACATACACACACTCAATTACATACACAAACACACACACAAACACACACACACATATACTCACACACACACATTAATATATACACACACATACACTTACATACATACATACACTCACTTACACACACAAAACACACACACATATACAGTACATACACACACACTTACACTTACACACACACACACACACACAGACACATACACACACATACAAACACATACATACACACACATACACACACAAACATTAATATACACACACACACGCTTATATACATACACTTACATACACACACACACACTCTCTCTCTCTCACACACACACACACACACTCACATACTCACACACACACTTACACACACACACATACACTCACTCACACACACACACACATTCACTTACATACACACACACACACACATACAAATACACACATACACCCACAACTCCACATACACTTACACACACGTACACACACTAGACTAGCACTTTACACTGAGATGAAACGTGTCAGAAATAATCAGACCAAACAACGAGTGACCGTCCACAATCGAGCGAGTTTTGCAGTGCCAGTACAGTACAGCCTCAGAGCTCACGGTGATGTGAAGCTTGCTGGACTGTGAGCAGTATCACTGGTTGCTGGGTTACACCGACCGCCCCGGACGTAGTTTAAGTTCCTTTTAAAGCTTGTCCAGAGAGCGCAGTCAGACTAGCTGTGTTTATATGGGCACAGAGAAGTCAGCACAGTGTTCTTTACTAATGAGGAATGTCATCAGCAGGTCCATCAACCACTGGAGCAACCACCACCACCACCACCAGGATCCCGGTCACCTCCCACAGTGGGAACACCATCAGAAGCAGAACCAAGCGCACCAGGACGACTGGTACCAGTGAGGCCGCGCCCGCTAGCTCAGATCAAGAGAAACCCGCCCACACCGATCACGCCGGACTCTTCGTACGCGGACACGCTAGCACCAAGAAACAGGAAGTATTGACGGTCACGCAGCTCCCCCCGGAGGTCAGGAACCCGCCGAGTAACGTTACACAGGTCTCACACCCACGTACAAGGGGGGTCACCCAAATTACCCAGAATCCCCAGACGGGCGTGTCACTTCCTGCGCTCACCGATACCGAAACTGCAGCGCAAACTTTTGCTCCCGCCGCCGAAAAAAGCGCATCGACACAAAACGCTCAGAGCTGGAAGACGACGGCGGATCTGCCGGTCAGTCACCGCTCGGTGACGTCCAGAGACCAGAGGAGTAAAACACAGGGAGCTAACGGGAACGCTACGAGTACAGCGCCACCTACTGGAGACGCCACCGCGGCTACGTCAGCTACAACTAGCTTCAGTACTGAAGGAGCTAGAGCGGCGAAGACGAGCATTAAAAACAAAACTAGCAAGATGGGGTCAACAACTGCACCTTCATCTACATCTGCCCCTGCAACTAATGCTAACGGGGGGACTACAACTACCCCCTCAGCGACTACAACTACCCCTTCAATTACTACAACTACCCCTTCAACTACTACAACTACACCCTCAGCGACTACAACTACCCCTTCAACTACTACAACTACCCCTTCAACTACTACAACTACACCCTCAGCGACTACAACTACACCCTCAGCGACTACAACTACCCCTTCAATTACTACAACTACCCCTTCAACTACTACAACTACACCCTCAGCGACTACAACTACCCTTTCAACTACTACAACTACCCCTTCAACTACTACAACTACACCCTCAGTGACTACAACTACCCCTTCAACTACTACAACTACACCCTCAGCGACTACAACTACCCTTTCAACTACTACAACTACCCCTTCAACTACTACAACTACACCCTCAGCGACTACAACTACCCCTTCAACTACTACAACTACCCCTTCAACTACTACAACTACACCCTCAGCGACTACAACTACCCTTTCAACTACTACAACTACCCCTTCAACTACTACAACTACACCCTCAGCGACTACAACTACCCTTTCAACTACTACAACTACCCCCTCAGCGACTACAACTACCCCTTTAGCTACCAAAGCAAGTGGAACTATGTCTGTACCTGAAACTACAGAGGTAACTACAGAGACTAAAGCTGTCCGTACAACTACTGCTAACCGGGTGACTACAACTACCCCTTCAGATACTACAACTACCCCCTCAGCTACCAAAGCAACTGGAACTACATCTGTACCTGTAACTACAGAGGTAACTACAGAGACTACAGCTGCCCCTGCAACTTCTACTGCCCCTGCAGCTACTGATGCCCCAGGAACTACAACTACCCCTGCGACTACTGTTACCCCTGTGACTACAACTGTCCCTGGAACTACTGCTGCCCCAGGAACTTCAACTGCCTCTTTGACTACTGTTACCCCTGGAAGTACAACTGCCCCTGCGACTACTGTTACCCCTGTGACTACAACTGTCCCTGGAACTACTGCTGCCCCAGGAACTTCAACTGCCTCTTTGACTACTGTTACCCCTGGAAGTACAACTGCCCCTGGAACTACTGTTACCCCTGGAACTTCAACTGTCCTTGTAACTACTGTTACCCCAGGAACTACAACTGCAAGGGCAACTTCAGAAGCAACTACGAACCTTCAGACCTCTCCTCAGATCCTGATGACAACTGAACCTCTAACAACCTCCATCGTCACCTCCACCTCCACCTCCACCTCCACCACACCTCAGGTGAGTTCATATATATTTGATACTGATGAGCTATAGATACTCACTATATGGCCAAAAGTATGTGGACGCCCCAACCTGACTTCTGACTGAATAGAGGCACAAATTCCCACAGACGCCACGATTCCAAAGTCCTGTAGAAAGACTTCCAAGAATTAAAGGGATGATGTTAAAGCTATAAAGGAAAGACGGTGTCCCAATACTTTTGTCCATACAGTGTATATACAGGCTGTGAGAAAGTATGTGAACCCCTCCTGCTTTCTGACAGTTATTATGTAAAGCTGAGGGTGCGGGGCCTCGCTCAGGGGCCCAACAGTGCTAAGACCTTGTGATTATGGTTGCTGTAACTCCTCCATCACTGCAGCTCTTCAGCAAAAATCTTACAGCAATGTCAAATATATGTAGACAGCAGAATGTTCGGAAGTCCCTGGAGCTGAGAGGGTTAAGGGCCTCGGTCAAGGGCCCAACAGTGGCTGCATGGCAGAGGCGTGATTCGAACCCTCAACCTTGTGATTGACAGAGACTAGACTACCACAGTGTCCTTTCATAGTGGACGTTGTCTCAAAGCAGCTTTAGAGAGGAACCAGACGTGAAGAAGCAGCACAACACTGCATTATGGACACCTAGCATATAAGTAAACTTTGTGGGTATACAATTACTGACTGTGGTCTGTCTCTTACTCTGGCACATTTATCAATCAAAATGAACCACACAGAGCAGATAATGTGGGTGATCAAGGGTGGATCATTCTCAGCACTGCACTGACACTAAGATGGTCATGACATGGTAGTGTGTGTTGATCTGTGTATATACAGTGTATCACAAAAGTGAGTACACCCCTCACATTTCTGCAGATATTTAAGTATATCTTTTCATGGGACAACACTGACAAAATGACACTTTGACACAATGAAAAGTAGTCTGTGTGCAGCTTATATAACAGTGTAAATTTATTCTTCCCTCAAAATAACTCAATATACAGCCATTAATGTCTAAACCACCGGCAACAAAAGTGAGTACACCCCTAAGAGACTACACCCCTAAATGTCCAAATTGAGCACTGCTTGTCATTTTCCCTCCAAAACGTCATGTGATTTGTTAGTGTTACTAGGTCTCAGGTGTGCATAGGGAGCAGGTGTGTTCAATTTAGTAGTACAGCTCTCACACTCTCTCATACTGGTCACTGAAAGTTCCAACATGGCACCTCATGGCAAAGAACTCTCTGAGGATCTTAAAAGACGAATTGTTGCGCTACATGAAGATGGCCAAGGCTACAAGAAGATTGCCAACACCCTGAAACTGAGCTGCAGCACAGTGGCCAAGATCATCCAGCGTTTTAAAAGAGCAGGGTCCACTCAGAACAGACCTCGCGTTGGTCGTCCAAAGAAGCTGAGTGCACGTGCTCAGCGTCACATCCAACTGCTGTCTTTGAAAGATAGGCGCAGGAGTGCTGTCAGCATTGCTGCAGAGATTGAAAAGGTGGGGGGTCAGCCTTTCAGTGCTCAGACCATACGCCGCACACTACATCAAATTGGTCTGCATGGCTGTCACCCCAGAAGGAAGCCTCTTCTGAAGTCTCTACACAAGAAAGCCCGCAAACAGTTTGCTGAAGACATGTCAACAAAGGACATGGATTACTGGAACCATGTCCTATGGTCTGATGAGACCAAGATTAATTTGTTTGGTACAGATGGTCTCAAGCATGTGTGGCGGCAATCAGGTGAGGAGTACAAAGATAAGTGTGTCATGCCTACAGTCAAGCATGGTGGTGGGAATGCCATGGTCTGGGGCTGCATGAGTGCAGCAGGTGTTGGGGAGTTACATTTCATTGAGGGACACATGAACTCCAATATGTACTGTGAAATACTGAAGCAGAGCATGATCCCCTCCCTCCGAAAACTGGGTCGCAGGGCAGTGTTCCAGCATGATAATGACCCCAAACACACCTCTAAGACGACCACTGCTTTATTGAAGAGGCTGAGGGTAAAGGTGATGGACTGGCCAAGCATGTCTCCAGACCTAAACCCAATAGAACATCTTTGGGGCATCCTCAAGCGGAAGGTGGAGGAGCGCAAAGTCTCGAATATCCGCCAGCTCCGTGATGTCGTCATGGAGGAGTGGAAAAGCATTCCAGTGGCAACCTGTGAAGCTCTGGTAAACTCCATGCCCAGGAGAGTTAAGGCAGTTCTGGGAAATAATGGTGGCCACACAAAATATTGACACTTCAGGAACTTTCACTAAGGGGTGTACTCACTTTTGTTGCCGGTGGTTTAGACATTAATGGCTGTATATTGAGTTATTTTGAGGGAAGAATAAATTTACACTGTTATATAAGCTGCACACAGACTACTTTTCATTGTGTCAAAGTGTCATTTTGTCAGTGTTGTCCCATGAAAAGATATACTTAAATATCTGCAGAAATGTGAGGGGTGTACTCACTTTTGTGATACACTGTATATGAGTGTAGTAGGTGCAGCAGTGTTGTTGGGATTTATAAACAGAAAAATAAACAGGAAGTGTTGAGCAATAATATAAAAGTGTCACTCAGCCACGTCTCAGGCTTTGGGTCTCCTGAGTGAGATCACAGTGAGGATCTCTGAATGAAGAGAAGGTCTGGACTGCAGGTGGGTTCAGCACTGTTAGCTGCACTCTCTTACTACAAAGCCACACTGATGCAAGACATGCAGAAGGTGGATTGGTGTCTTACTGAAAGAAGCACGGATGTCTCTAGAAGCTCCGAAATGTGTTTGTTATCTTTACAGATGTGTTACCCATGCCACTGGCACTAACACCCCCCCTCCAAAACCAAGACAGGTGCAATATTTTAGGGAAGGTCCTTCATCAGACCACTGCACGTCTCGGGTGAGTCTGATTCTGGAGGAGTCGCTGCGTCTCTGGATGTTGATGATATTGTAGATGCAGCGGTGAACCACGTTAACAGATGAGTGTTTTCTGAAGCGTTTCCGAGCGCCACACGTCACAGAAGCGTGTCGGTTTTTAATGCAGCTCCACCTGAGGGATCGAAGGTCACGAACATTCAGTTCTGGTCCTTAATCTTGGCCACTTACACACAGATTATGCAGAGCGGTGAACCTCATTCTATCTGTCCAAAAGAGGCGCCGTACCGCGCCCCTGATCCGGTGTTTTAAAGCATCTTACTGCCGTCAAACTCGGAATTAGCGCATGATTACAAAAATCAATCGAATGAAGAAAGTAAAATATTTAATATTTCTCCCTGGTGCTGCTTTCTGTTCTTATTTGCACGTTTGTTTTGTAGCTTTGTTATTTTTTGGAAGCTGTAAGACGTTTAAGGCTCATGGAAACACATTCGAGTAGAAAGTGATTGGACAGTCGCTAAACAGAAGCGCAGGATTAGAAGTGAGAACGCGGAGGGTGTGTCGAGGGGAAAGTCGGACAGGAAGTCGGCAGGGTGGAGTGTCTGAGGAGGTTCAGAGAGCCAAAGGTGGAAATCAGGCAGCCGAGATCAGATTCCACCATCCAGACCAGCGAGAGGAAACATTTCTGCTCCGGCGTCCGAGCCCGGAGGAGCCGCGGTGCAGGATGCTGGGGTGTGAAAACTTCTGCTAGAATTGAAACATGGTAAGAGCTGCAGCGGCGGCGGCGTGATGTTGGCGTGGAACGGTTCCTGTGTTTGTGTTCTCGTCGTTCTCTGGAGGTTGGTTCAGGTCAGTAAACTCAGCAGCAGGTGAATCCAGGATGATTCTTTTATTATTTCATGTTTTTATTCTGAATGTTTGTGTTTCCTCTCAGCCTGAAACCACGGAGGAACCGGTCAGGTGCGCGGTGAACCGGACCCACACTCTGGTCTCCACCAGCTCGGCCATCGTCACCTTCACGTCGGCGGGAGATTTCTGTCTCTTCAGGCTGATCGACCGTCAGAACGGATCTGATCTGACCGACTGCAGCCCGAACCAAACCCACAGCAGCGGATTCGCCTGCACGCTGTCGGAGCTGATCCCCGGCGCCGCCTATCAGCTCAGGATCGTCTCCGGCACCGACGCCGAGAGCGCCGACGTCTCCTTTCAGACCGGTAAGTCTGCGTCCGCGGGTCTGGGCGTAGATTTCTTACAGAAAGGAAACACGTCACCAAGTCGGATTATTTTCATTCTGAGATACGAACATAAACACACTCGGACAGTCGGGAGTCTCAGCAGAGCTGCTGACCTGACCGGGCGTCCACACAGACACAGTCAGGCGTGTTTGAGGTAGGGAAGGTCGTACAGCGTCTCTCTGCTGCAGATCCTGCCATGATATGAGATCCCCGGGACTAACCCGGACGACCCTGACCTTAACCCTGAACCTAGTCCTAACCCTGACCCTAACCTGAATCCTAAACCCAACCTGACTCCAACCATAACCCTGATACTACTCCTAATCCTGACCCTAACCATGACTCTAACCTTGACCCTAACAGTCACATGGAGCTTAGCATGTTTCTCTGTACGCTATACGGCTCTCTGTGGGAACCCAAAACTGGCAGGTGATAAGAAGCGGTGCAGATTTGACATGTGTCAGAAAGGGTGTGTGCTGATCCGGCTGTTCTTGATCAGATCGGGGGTCGTGCAGGCATCAGCGCATTCACAGTCGGGAATTGGATATGACTAAATTGGAAGATAAAGGAGGGGAGAATTCAGAAAGAGTTTAAGTAAATAAATACAGGAAATGACATTTAAATTAAACAGAAATTCTTTTTATGTTGTACAGAGAAATGTACCTCTTTGTACCTGATTTGGACATACCCAGTTCCCCCTGTAGACTCACTCTGGCGAGCTCTGCCTGTCACACAGTGGGGTGCAGACTAGCACCTTCACTCTGGCAGATTTATACAAAGAGCCTCAGCATGTACAGAGGACCGAGATTCTCTCCACGTGTTCTAACACCCAGACTGTCCCGTCAGGTCAGGTCAGATGTATGTGGACAGCAGTTCTTTACAGTGGCTAGAATAAAGTCCGGTGGTGAATCAGCACAGATTCCATCACAAACCCTCCAACCCCCCCTCAGACCAGTCGAGCCTGTTTAAGCCCCCGAACTGAGTGAGTGTAGATCATTATGCCACCTGAGTGCCAACAAATCATTATTTTATTGATTATTTTATTCAGTCGCAAAGCTTTGCACTGTTGGGCCCCTGAGCAAGGCCCTTCATCCTCAGCTGCATAACATTTGTTCACATCCATCAGAAATCAGTTTGTTTCCAGAAGCTTCTCTCTCTGGCGTAGCCGCTTCCCTTCCCCATTGTTTCCCGTCTCTAACGGAAGCTGGAGGGGGGGGGGGGGGGGGGGGGCGTTGAGCGGGTTAAGTCCAGAATGCACCCATTCGAACTCTGCGCTGGGAGGCGTGATGGGTCCTCACCAGCGTGTTTCCTGATGTTCTCTGGGTGCTGGAGGTGATCTTCAGGACATCTGCAGCACCTCCCAGCGTGGTGTTAATCACACTTCCTGTGAAGGTCTGTGTTCCTGGACTCACTTCCTGTGAGGCTTTCTGTAAAAGCGCCGATTCTTCAGCAGGTCAAGTGATGAACGTTCCAAGTTCAGGAGAAAGTGGAGAGGAGAGTTTAAACCAGTAACACTGGTGCTGAACCAAAGCCAGACTCTGGTCATTGAAAGGCTTGGGATTTGTCAACATGACTGAGCTTTAGACGTCAGGATCAGGGTTCATCAGTACGATTGTGGTTTGGGTTTAGTTTAGTCAGTAGGACCAGGGTTTAGTCATTAGGTTGTAGTTTTGTTTATAAGTTGAGGACTAATTGAGTAGGTTTAGGGTTTAGATGATGAGTGTAGAATAAATCAATAGGCCTGGGGTTCAGTCTATAGGACTGGTTTATTGGGGGTTAGTCTGTAGGACTGGGTTAAGACAATGAGTTGAGGGTTCACTGATAACAGTGGGGTTTAGTCTTTAAACCCAGGTGTAGACAGTACGATGAGGGTTTAGTCGATAGGTCGTGGTTCTGTTTATAAGTTGAGGAGTAATTCAGTGGGGTTGGGGTTTATTTATAGAATTTATAGAATTGGGTCAGGGTTAGTTGGGTTATGGGTTTAGTTTATAAGAATGTGGTTTATTGATTGCAAGGGGGTTAGTCTGTAGGGTTCCCCGATAGGGTTTAGTCTTTAAAACTGGGTTTAGACAGTAGGACTAGGGCTTAGTCATTAGGTCATGGTCCTGTTTATAAGTTGAGGATTAATTCAGTGGGGTTTAGTTTATAGAATTGGGCTTAGACAATAAGCTACGGGTTTAGTCTATGGAACTGGGGTTTCGCCCATATCTTGAAATACAAGGTTAGGGATTGGGTCAGGATTAGGGTCAGGGTTAAGGTCAGGGGTTAGGGTCAGGCTTAGCATTAGGGTTAAGGTTGGAGTTAGGGTCATGGGTTAGGATTATGGCCCAGGTCAGTATTATGGTTAGGATCAGGGTCAGGACTGGGTTCAGTTGATAGACCTGGGATTTAGTCTGTAGGATTTGGTTGAGATTAGGTGGGATTAGTTGGGGTTTAGATGATTGAGTGGTTGGGCTGAAGCTTTAGTGATCAGGTCCATGTTTGGGGTTTTTTATGAGGGTGGGACTCGGTCGCACCCTTGATCTCCTTGATCCTTGATCCTTACTATTCCAATAAGGGATGGAACCCACAACGTTCTGGTTTCTAAACCTGGATGGTTTGGGATGAACGTTGGTGTAAACTGATGAAGAGCCCCGCCCGAGGTACCTGAGTGACTGTAATGACGTCTCTGTGTCCCTGTAGACCCGGACCGACCGACGGGACTGGAACTGATCCCGGATGATTCCTCCAGTCCAGGGGTGAGGATCAGCTGGTCCAGATCTCGAGGGCGTGTCGACTGGTATGAGCTAGTGCTGGAGTCGAGAACCAGTGCCAGTAAGAGAACCGAGGTTTCGGGAAGCGCCGCGACCCGCTCAGGTTTCACAGAGCTCAGCCCAGGAACCCGCTACACGCTACACCTAGTGGCCAGAAGTGGGAATAAAACGTCTACAGCTGCTACAGGGAGCGTGGTGATGGGTACGTCTGTCTTTATTTAGATTTACCTGCTAGCAAAATCCATCCAATAATATTAACACTTTATTTATTTATACGTTATAAACCACAGTTATGTACAAATGGACAAATAGATCTTCTCAAATCTTTATTTAACTGATAAACGTTTAGACTCTGTGTGTAATAGAGTTTCCGGTTGTGTTTCCTGATGCCGCGGTGGCCTGTGTTGAGTAACAACGTTTTTCCGAAGCTCTCCCGATCTCATGTGCTCTTATTCTGCCTCCGTCCGACTTTTTTGGAGTCTGTTAGAGCATCAGATTTTAACCGTGTTAATCAGTGAAACTTTATCAGTTAAATAAAGACTGAGAAGTTTGATGACGTCTTTGACCTGTTGACCTCGTTTGGTTTCTGGATGTTTATTTCCCCTCGCAGCTCCGTCGGCGGTGAGCGCTCTGAACGTCTCCGCCGCCTCCGCCCGCGTCGACGTGTCCTGGCTGCCTGGGCCGGGCCAGAGAGAGGCATTCTGGGTAATTCTGAGTCACGGGGACGCACTCATCCGGAACGCGAGCTTCAAAAGCTCAGAGACATCCTGCACCCTGGACGAGCTCCGCCCGGGGACGCGGTACAGGGTCACCGTGGTAACGGAGGCGCTCGGGAAACGACGAAACGTCACCGAAGACGTTCAGACAGGTCAGGAGGATCATTATCTCTCCCCTATTTCTTCCAGTTTAGTCATAGCCGGTTCCTCATCCTCTGCTGGAGACCCTGATAGTGTACGAGGAGGGTATGTTCTCCTGACACGCCCTCCCTCCCTCCCTCCTTCTTATGTCCCCGTACTTCGGTGGATCAGTGCGTGAGGTCGGTCTCACACATGGAGAGTCACGCCCTGATCTCCACGTTCCTCCACTTCTGTACAGGCGCCTCGAGCTCGCAGACCCCGCCCACTTTTTTAGTCACGTCTTTTCCCACCCGTCATAACCAACTACATTTACAACATTTACTGTAGCAGAGCGACTTCTAATTAGGACCGAATATCACGCAAGCAACTGCGCATTGAGGGCCTTGCTCAGGGGCCCAACAGTGGTAACCTGGTAGATGTGGGAGTTGAACCAGTGACCTTCAGATTACTCGACCATCCTTTCTGCCTCTCTGTGGATCTGTTTGTTTCCTGAATATTAATATAAACTGTGGTTGTGGGTGGTTGTGGGTGCAGCTCCGGCTCCTGTGACCCGTCTGAGACTGGACAGCGAGGGCGGTGAGGACTCTCTGAAGGCCTCCTGGTTTCCTGCGGAGGGTGGAGTGGACCGATACCTCGTCTCCTTAAGCTCCTCCTCGCCCTCCATCAAACAGGAAGCTGCACTCCTGCCCAACACGTCCTATTGGCTCTTCAGAAACCTGTCACCTGGAGGAGCCTATCAGGTGACAGTGAGGACTGAGACGGGTGACCTGAGCGCCGAGGCTAAAGCTACAGGTAGAACAGGTGAGTTCAGGCTCCGCCCACTCGTTCCGCTCGGTCGGGCGTCAGTTTTCTGACTGATCGTGTCCTTGTTTCTTCTGTAGTTCCAGCGAAGCCTGAACGCTGTACGTTAGAGGGTGTCGGAGACCCCCCGGCGTCTCTAAGGTTGTCCTGGTCGCCCCCTGCAGGACAGTGGGAGCATTACGCTCTGCTGCTGATGAACGGCTCGTCTGTGTTAATCAACCAGACCGCAGACAGGGCGGCGCTAGAGTTCCTGTTCTCCAGCGGAGCCTTGGTACCCGGGCGGTTATATGACGCTGAGGTTACCGTGTTCAGTGGATCCTTAACCAACACGCAGCGCTGTCAGGGAAGACTTGGTTAGTGTGACGATCATCTGTGTTTATTTACTGGTTCTTCAGTCTGGGGTTCTAACTCACCACTGGAACCAGTCCTCAACTTGAGTTCTGTAGAGCATAACTTCAGTGTTTCCTCCTGAACCTTGATGAGAGACCACTGTTCCACTCAGGTGTGTGTGTGTGTGTGTGGATTGTACACTCGTTTACTCTGCGTGTGTTTCTGTGTCCTTCAGCTCCGCCTGCTGTTCGGCAGCTGCACGTACGCCACAGCGATGAGAGGTCGGTGTGTGTTCAGTGGCGCCCCCCGCTGGGGGAGTGGGACGGGTACACGGTGTACCTGAGGGAGGGCGGAGGAGGGGCGGAGCAGCGGCGCCAGCTGGGCGGAGAGGCGGGCGAGGTGACCTTTAATAACCTCTCACCCGGAAAAACCTACAACATCACCATTATAACACACAGCGGCGAGAGGAACACGCCCACCTCCATCATCACACACACCGGTGAGATACACACACACACACACACACACACACCACACACCTCCATCATCACACACACCGGTGAGATACACACACACACACACACCACACACCTCCATCATCACACACACCGGTGAGATACACACACACACACACACACCACACACCTCCATCATCACACACACCGGTGAGATACACACACACACACACACACCACACACCTCCATCATCACACACACCGGTGAGATACACACACACACACACACACCACACACCTCCATCATCACACACACCGGTGAGATACACACACACACACACACCACACACCTCCATCATCACACACACCGGTGAGATACACACACACACACACACACCACACACCTCCATCATCACACACACCGGTGAGATACACACACACACACACACACCACACACCTCCATCATCACACACACCGGTGAGATACACACACACACACACACACCACACACCTCCATCATCACACACACCGGTGAGATACACACACACACACACCACATACACACACCACACACACACACACCTCCATCATCACACACACCGGTGAGATACACACACACACACACACACACACACACACACACACACCACATACACACACCGGTGAGATACACACACACACACACACACACACACACACCACATACACACACCGGTGAGATACACACACACACACACACACCACACACCTCCATCATCACACACACCGGTGAGATACACACACACACACACACACACCACATACACACACCGGTGAGATACACACACACACACACACACCACACACCTCCATCATCACACACACCGGTGAGATACACACACACACACACACACACACCACATACACACACCGGTGAGATACACACACACACACACCACACACCTCCATCATCACACACACCGGTGAGATACACACACACACACACACACACCTCCATCATCACACACACCGGTGAGATACACACACACACACACACACCACACACCTCCATCATCACACACACCGGTGAGATACACACACACACACACACCACATACACACACCGGTGAGATACACACACACACACACACCACACACCTCCATCATCACACACACCGGTGAGATACACACACACACACACACCACACACCTCCATCATCACACACACCGGTGAGATACACACACACACACCACACACCTCCATCATCACACACACCGGTGAGATACACACACACACACACACCACAACCTCCATCATCACACACACCGGTGAGATACACACACACACACACACCACACACCTCCATCATCACACACACCGGTGAGATACACACACACACCACACACCTCCATCATCACACACACCGGTGAGATACACACACACACACCACACACCTCCATCATCACACACACCGGTGAGATACACACACACACCACACACCTCCATCATCACACACACCGGTGAGATACACACACACACACACACCACACACCTCCATCATCACACACACCGGTGAGATACACACACACACACACACAGGTGAGATAAACACACACACCACATACACACCACACACCTCCACCACAATCAGCACACATACAGGTTATTTATTCACACTTGTGTGTGTGTGTGTGGTGTGTGTATGTGGTGTGTGTGTGTGTGTGTGTGTGTGTTCAGTACCCGCGGCCGTGTCGGAGCTGACGGTGAGTAACGATGGATCCTCGAGTTCTCTGACCGTGAGCTGGACCGGTGCTGAGGGTGAGATGGATTGGTACCGGGTTCTGCTCATCCAGAACAGCGTGGTGATCAGGAACGAGAGTGTGACATCACAACACACCTCCCACAGCTTCCACGCACTGAGGAGCGGCGCCCTCTACAGGGTGGTGGTGATCACGCTGAGGAACGGCGTGCCCTCCAGACAGCGGGTGGCAGAGGGCCGCACCGGTACGACCCATCACTCCCAGCCTCACGCTCTGATCGAGATGTTCGATTTTGTGACATCACAATGACCTGTGTCTGTGTGTGTGATTGGCAGTGCCCGCGGCGGTGGGCGGAGTCTCGGTCAGCAATAACGGCCGGGGGGATTTCCTCAGCGTGTGGTGGCGTCCGGCGCCGGGCGAGGTCGACTCGTACTCCGTGGTGCTCGGTCACCATGGCAACGTCATCCACACCCACAACGTTTCCAAGTCCAGCCCGGAGTGTGTGTTCACCTCGCTGGTGCCGGGGCGACTGTACAACATCAGCATCAACACACACAGCGGGGGGTACAGCACCGGCACCGTGGTGCAGGAGAGAACACGTGAGAGCACACACACACACACACACACACACACATACACCACACGGCCAAAAGTATACGGACACCCCTCGCATGATGAGGTTCTGTACAGTGTGTTCAGCTACAACAGCTGCTAATGGAAAGAATCATTTAGTAGAAAAAGTTCAGCTGATAACACGCTTCCATTTTTGTGTCAACAGTTTGGGGAAGGCTCGTACCTGTTCCAAAAAAATATGGACATTCAATTATTTGGTGTTCAGTAGGATTGAGGTCAGTTCACTTCATGCACAAAGACACAGTCGTGCTGGAACAGAGCAGGAAAGAGCCTTCCCCAAACTGTTTTAGAAGCTTTTCATTTGTATTATATCACTGATTGAATGCATATGTTAGTAGTGAGTGAGATTAAAACAGTTTAAAGTAATAATTAAGACGGTGTCCATAAACTTTTGGTCATTTAGTGCAGCGATAAATGTGCATGTGTTTGTATTTTAGCGTGACTGGCGCCCCCTGCTGGGACCGGAGTGTGTGACAGCCTGTCAAAATAATTACACCCACATACGCAAGCATAAAATCTCATATTGTGTGTGTGTGTGTGTGTGTCTGTACGTGTGTGTGTCTGTATTGGATGTTTATATGTGTGTTTGTATCTATGTATGTTTATGTACATGTTTGTGTGTATGTGTGTGTTTGGGCTTGTACGTGTGTATATACAGTATATAGGTGTGTGTGTGTGTGTGTGTATGTGTGTGTGTGTACTCGTGTGTACTTGTGTGTGTTTGCACTTGTACATGTGTGTGTGTATGTGTCTGTTTATGTACACCATGTTTGTGTGTGTACTTGTGTGTATGTGTGTGTACATGTGTGTGTTTGGGCTTGTGCATGTGTGTGTGTGTGTGTGTGTGTATGTGTGTGTGTATATATATGTGTGTGTAAACGTGTGTGTATATACGTGTGTGTGTGTATCAGAGCCGTCGCCCGTGCTGAGCCCGCGGGTGACCCACATGGCGAGTGACGACTCTCTGAGGGTGGACTGGCGTCGTGCCCTCGGTGATTTGGATTTTTACCAGCTGGTGGTGAAACACAACAACGTGATCCAGCACAACCGCACACTCACACCCCATCAGGACGAGTGTGTGTTCACCCGGCTCGAACCCGGCCGACTGTACACCGTCACCATCTACACCTGGAGCGGCAAATACCACAGCAGTGTGTCCACACACGGCAGGACATGTGAGTGTCTCACACACATACACACACACACTATACACACACTTACACACTATACACACACACACACACACGCGGCAGGACATGTGAGTGTCTCACACACATACACACACACACTATACACACACTTACACACTATACACACACACACACACACGCGGCAGGACATGTGAGTGTCTCACACACATATACACACACACACTATGCACACACTTACACACTATACACACACACACACACACACGGCAGGACATGTGAGTGTCTCACACACATACACACACACACTATACACACACTTACACACTATACACACACACACACACACGCGGCAGGACATGTGAGTGTCTCACACACATACACACACACACTATACACACACTTACACACTATACACACACACACACACACGCGGCAGGACATGTGAGTGTCTCACACACATACACACACACTATACACACACTTACACACTATACACACACACACACACACGGCAGGACATGTGAGTGTCTCACTTACACACATACACACACACACACATGTACACACACTATACACACATCTACACACACACACACATATACACACACGTACATAAACAGACACAGATGCACACATACTATATACACACATACACATGGCAGGATATGTGATTGTCTCACACACTCATATACACACACTATACATACACACACACACACACACACTATACACACAGTCATATACACACACTACACATATACACACACACTCACAAGGCAGGACATGTGATTATTTTACACACACACACACATACTGTACACATATATACACACCCTACACACACATGGCAGGACACATGAGTGTCTCTCACACACACACACACACACACACACACACAATATACATACATACACATGGCAGGACATGTGAGTGTCTCACACACACATGTACACACTCTATACATACACACACACACTATACACATACACAAACTTTCACACACACACACACACACACACACACACACACACATTATCATATTACTTCTACTACTAATAAATATATGAATTATAACAATAAGTATAATTATGAATATAACAAAATGATAAGAAATAAAATCATTATAATAATAATGTCATAACAATGTAATTACACTGTTATATCATTATTATATGATCACATGTATTTAAATGTTGATCAGGATCTTTGTGTACTGTGATGTTATGATGTATAATAATAAATGATGTATAATAATAAATGATGTATAATAATAAATGATGTATAATATCATGTAGAGCTGATTCTCTTCTGTTCTCTCTCTCAGTGCCGGCGGGGGTTCGTAACCTGACGGTTTCCTCTCAGGGTACGGAGGAGCTGAGCGTGGTCTGGGTCTCAGCGCCGGGTGATGTGGATCACTATGTGATTCAGCTCCTCTATAACGATATGAAGGTTCTTCCTCCCATCACGCTGAGCAGCAGCACCGAGCGCTTCGTCCTGTCGTCACTCACACCCGGACGCCTCTACAAGATCCTCGTCTCCACCATCAGTGAGCCCAACCTGAGCACCCGCTTCACCGAGGGGCGTACTGGTGAGGGAGCGCCACCCAACTCATCACTTATTCACCCACTCATCCAGTTATCCATTCACTCACTCATACACTCACATGTGTGTGTGTGTATGTGTGTGTGTGTGTGTGTATATATGTGTGTGTGTGTATGTGTGTATATATGTGTGTGTGTGTGTGTGTGTGTATGTGTGTATATATGTGTGTGTTTCCTCTCTCTCAGTCCCCAGTAAAGTGAAGAACATCCACGTGAGTAACGTGGAGGACATTTCGGGACTGAGGGTGAGCTGGACCCCCTCTCAGGGGGACGTGGACAGTTACTGTGTGTTCCTGTTCGGACCCGACGGCGTCCTCGAGACGCGCCCGGTTCCCAAACACGCTAACGAGGTTAGCTTCAGCTCGCTCCAGCCTGGAGAGGCGTACACAGTCCGGGTGCAGTCTAACAGCGGCGACTTACACAACAACAACACGGTCACTGCACGTACAGGTACCCCAACCCCCCTAAACCCCCCCCAAAATACCCCCCCAGACATATTTGAAATACTCTTCATGACCTAAAGTATGTGGACACCTCCACATGAGCGCTTTGTCCCTACGACAGCCTCCATTCTTCAGTTTCTACAGTTTCTAATCATTCCTGTGAGAATTTGTGCCTGTTTAGTCAGTTGAGCATTTCTAAGGTCAGAAACGAGGCCTGGCTGTGTCAGTCAACATTCCAGTTTATCCCAGAGAACTGTCCAGGCCACTGTAGTTCCTTCACACCAAACTCGAGGTGTCCACAAACTTTCGGTCATGTTCCTGCACGTTTCGGGTTCTGACCTCTCTCCTCTCTCTCCTCTCTCTCCTCTCTCTCCGCTCTCGCCCCCCGGTGCGTCAGTCCCGGCCCCGGTGGAGTCCCTGCGTGTGGGTGGTGCGCTCAGCGTGGACAGTGTGTATGTGAGCTGGCACGCCGGGCGGGGTGTGTGTGACGGGTACAGCGTGCTCCTGCAGGACGAGCGGGGTTTGGTCCTCAGTAACACCACCCTGCCCCCCGAGTCCCTGCAGCACCGCTTCGACCAGCTCACCGCCGGCAGGAAGTACCGCATCCTGGTGCGCTCACTGAGCGGCGGGGTGCAGAGCAAAGCGGCCGCCGCCGAAACCCGGACATGTACGTAACGCGCCGCCGTCCTGCACACGGACTGATGACCTCACGTCTTTCCTGGTGCTCACCTGGACGCTCTGTGTGTCCTGCAGGTCCGGCGTCGGTCTCTGACCTCTCTGTCCTGAGTCGCTCCGTCTCGGCTCTGTCTCTCAGCTGGGCTCCTCCTGCGGGGGAATACGACGGGTTCACCGTCTACCTGTCCAGGGGCGAGGATTCGGTTCAGGACCGGCGCGTCGGAGGAGCGGCGATGAGGACGTGCACCTTCTCCCACCTGAAAGCAGGAACCGAGTACAGAGTAACAGTACTGACGCAGAGCGCCACGCTCACCAACAACGTCTCCGTCAGTGCCAGGACAGGTACCCACAACCTTCATATAACCTTTATATAACCTTTATATAACCTCCGTCAGTGCTAGGTACCCCTAACCTTTATATAACCTTTATATAACCTCTGATGAAATTTTGGTTGTTTCTCCAGTGCCAGCTGCAGTGACCGGTGTACGCATGGACAGCGGGAACAGGAGCGACGCCCTGTACGTGAGCTGGCACGGCGCGGTCGGGGAGGTGAGCGGGTACACCGTCGCCCTCTACAGCTCTGACCAGTCGCAGCATTTTGAGCAGCATCTCGGCGCTGAAACCAGGAAGCACGTGTTTCTGGACTTGGTACCCGGACGCCTCTACTCCACCACCGTCACCACCCACAGTGCCAACCTCACCAACGAGGCCACCACCTCCGCCAGGACCGGTGAGAACATGAACACTCAGAGAGATGAATAATGGTCATGTGTGGATGGATGGATGATTATATGAATGGATGGATAAGATAAGATAAGATAAGATAAGATAAGATAAGATAAGATAAGATCGCCTTTTATTATCCCACAGGGGGAAATTTGTAGTGTTACAGCAGCTTTCAAGAATACAGAAAATAGAAAATTACAAAAAGTTTACATGTATGTACACATATACTAAATAGTAAGAATATGTAAAAATTACAAAAATATAAACAGTATTTATATATGAAGTTAACCAAATGCACAGTTATTAAAAAATATTGCACAATTGGATGATGGATGGATGGATGGATGATTAGATGGATGGATGATGGATGATGGATGGATGATGGATGGATGGATGGATGATGGATGGATGAGTAGATGAGTGGATGGATGATGGATGATGGATGGATGATGGATGGATGATGTATGATGGATGGATGATGGATGGATGGATGGATGGATGATGGATGGATGATGGATGGATGAGTAGATGAGTGGATGGATGATGGATGGATGATGGATGATGAATGGATGGATGATGGATGGATGGATGAGTAGATAAGTGGATGGATGATGGATGGATGATGGATGGATGGATGATGGATGGATGGATGAGTAGATGAGTGGATGGATGATGGATGGATGAGTAGATGAGTGGATGAATGATGGATGGATGAGTAGATGAGTGGATGAATGATGGATGGATGATGGATGGATGGATGATGGATGGATGATGGATGGATGGATGATGGATAATGGATGATGGATGGATGGATGATGGATGGATGATGGATGATGGATGGATGATGGATGGATGGATGATGGATGGATGATGATGGATGGATGGATGATGGATAATGGATGATGGATGGATGGATGGATGATGATGGATGGATGGATGATGGATAATGGATGATGGATGGATGGATGGATGATGGATGGATGATGGATGGATGGATGATGGATGGATGATGAATGATGGATGGATGATGGATGGATGAGTAGATGAGTGGATGATGGATGGATGATGGATGGATGATGGATGAGTAGAGTAATGGATGGTGGATGGATAAATGGATGAATGAGTGAAATGAACGTGTGGATATATCCGTTTCCCCTGCAGCTCCGAAGCCGCCGGCCTCGTTCTCGTACGGCGAGGTCACCAACACCACGGTGGAGGTGATGTGGACGCCGCCGGACGGTTCCGATTTTACCGACTTTGATCTGCAGTGGGTCCCGGGCGACGCCCTCTCGGTGAAGAACCCGTACCAGAGCCCCACCGCGGGCAGCCGGCTGCTGACGGGTCTTCACCCGGGACGCCTGTACACCCTGAGCCTGAGGACCGTCAGCGGGGGCGGAGAAGGTCTCACCACCTACAGCGCGCCGGTCTGCAGGAGCATCAGAACCAGTCAGTACAGTAATCCTCTAGATCTGGTGGAACGTTTGGTAATGATACGCTGGTGTGTGCTGATGTGTGTGTGTGTAGCATGTGCAGCAGTGTTGTTGGGATTTATTTGAAGAACTACTAGCCTTTATTTATCATATATATGTTTACATTTTTCTGTTTCCCAGCTTGGTTGGAATTGTACGGATTCTTGTTAGGAGTGACGAGGATGGACGAGATCAGGAGGGAGTTTATTAGAAGGATGGAGCAGGTCCTGAAGTTTGGGAGATCAGACTGAGACGATCTGAGCATGTGCAGTAGAGGGATGAGAGTTCTATAGTTCTATCGGGAGAAGGTGCTGATGAGGAGGTTTATGGATGAGGTGAGGGAGAAGCTGTGGGTGATGAGATGAAGATGCTGAGGTTCTTGTTAGGAGTGAAGAGGATGGACGGGATCAAGAGGGAGTTTGTTAGAAGGACGGAGCAGGTCCTTAAGTTTGGGAGATCAGACTGAGACGATCTGAGCATGTGCAGAGGAGGGATGAGAGTTCTATAGTTCTATAGGGAGAAGGTGATGAGGAGGAGGTTTATGGATGAGGTGAGGGAGAAGCTGCACGTGGTTGATAGAACAGAAGTGGTTCAGGACAGGTCCTGGTTCCTCTTAAGGCTTCTTACTCCAACACTTTAGGGAGTCGTCCTGCCTCTCCTCTCCCTCCTCTTGGTGCTCAGTTGAGGTTGGGACCTGTGGTGAACCTGTAGGGATTTTTAGATGAACCCATCATGCTCTTCTGAAGTTCTACGCATGTCTGTTTTCAGAACCTCAGAGGATCTGGAGTCTCCACTGTCGGCCCCTGAGCTCGTCGGCCGTCTCGTGCTCGTGGAGCGCCCCGCGCTCGGATTTCGACGCGTACGCGGTGGAGTGTTTCCGGCAGGACTCGGGGGCGCTGGTGTACTCCAGGAGGACGCGACCCGACACCACGCTGTACCACATCACCGACCTGGTACCCTACAGACACTACAGCGTCTCCGTCAGGGTCATCTCAGAAAACATGAGCAGCGACTCGGTCGTGGACAGTGTGGTCACCATGATCGACCGTGAGTACACACACACACACACACACACACACACACACACATACACACACACACACACACACACACCATGTTCCTAATTAGTGTGTTAGTGTGATAACTCTGTGTGTGTGTGTGTGTGTGTGTAGGACCCCCCCTGCCCCCTCTCTCCACCCGGGTGAGTGAGGAATCGGCTCACATCACCAAGTCCTCCATCTTCTTCCACTTTAACTGCAGCTGGTTCAGCGATGCCAACGGAGCTGTCAAGTTCTTCACCATCACAGTGACCGAGTCAGACGGTCAGAACATAAAATTATTATTATTATTATTATTATTATTATTATTATTATTATTATTATTATTATTATATTTATTATTGTTATTATTATTTTGTATTTATTATTATGTATTATTATTATTATTATTATTATTATATTTATTATTGTTATTATTATTTTGTATTTATTATTATGTATTATTATTATTATTTTATATTTATTATTATTTATTTTTATTTATTTTTATTATGATTATATTTATTATTATTTATTATTATATTTATTATTATTATTATTATATTTATTATTATTATTTAATTCACTAATTATTATTTATTTATTATTGTTTTAGTATATTAATTATTTTATTATTATTATCATTATTTTCATTTATTATATTATTATATTATTATTTTATTTTATTGTATTATTATTATTATTATATTTTTTATTTTTTATTTAATTGTATTATTTATTTATTTTATTTTATTGTATTCTTATTATTATATTTATTATTATTATTACATTTACTATTTATTATTTATTTATTTTTATTTTATTATATTAATTAATTATTTTATT
>NC_085995.1:534519-537019 GCF_030014385.1 Trichomycterus rosablanca
TTGTTTCTCCTGACTGCATGTCTGTGGACTGTGGGAGGAAACCGGAGCACCTGGAGGAAACCCACGCAGACATGGGGAGAACATGCAAAATATGTAATTTGTCTGTTAAACCACACCAGATGAATCCTCCTGTAGATGTTTAATCCTCATTTTAACGTTTAGTTTTTGTGTTTTTTTATTTACAGTCCGATTAAAATCATGAACTTTGATCTTCATCTGAACAAACTTCAGGCCGACTCAAACTACCTGCTCTCTCAGGAGTATGAGGTGATTATACAGCACGTTCCTTCACATCTACTGCGTTTAGCAGAAGCCCTGGTCCTGTGAGTGAGCTGCATCGGAACTCCTCCGGTTTTGTTTTTGCAGGATCTGAAGGAGGTGGGTCGGAACCAGGCGCTGGACACGGCGTTACTGCCCGAGAACCGAGGGAAGAACCGCTACAACAACATCCTGCCATGTACGATTTCAAATCAATCCTGTTATAGCCTCGACTCTGCCCCCCGCGCCCCTGCATCCCTGCACCCCTGTGACCCCGCCCCGGGACCTCAGAGATCACAGGACTGGTGCTACCCCTAATTGGGAAATGTCCTCGTTTTTTTTTCTGTATTTCTTTAACAGTGTTAATAATAAATGTATTATGATTTATCTGAGTGTTTGATCTCTTCGTTCTCTCAGATGATTCGACGCGAGTGAAGCTCTCGTACGTGGATGATGATCCGTGTTCAGACTACATTAACGCCAGCTACGTTCCTGTACGAGACCCTCCATCATACTCACCTCTTTATTCTCTCTCTGATCTGATTAATAACTGATCTGATTCATCATGGAACTATTTTAATACTGAGTTTTATTGATTTATTTCTTTATAATTCTATTGGAGGTAAAACTGTGTTGAGTTGATTTTTGCTGATGGTTCTTTATTTATGTTGAAGGGGAATAACTTTAGGCGGGAGTACATCGCTACCCAGGGGCCTCTGCCCGGCACCAAGGATGATTTTTGGAAGATGGTGTGGGAGCAGAACGTCCACAATATTGTGATGGTGACACAATGTGTGGAGAAAGGAAGGGTAATAATATTATCAATAATAATAATAATAATAATTATTATTATTATTATTATTATAATTATAATAATTATAAAATAATAATAATAATAACAATAATCATGATAATAATAATAATGATAATGATAATAATAATAATAATAAAAATAATATAATAATAATAATAAAATAATAATAATAATAATAATAACAATAATAATGATAATGATAATGATAATAATAATAATAATATTGATAATAATTAAATAATAATAATAATAATAATAATAATATTAATAATAATAATTTTAATAATAATAATAATAATAATAGTAATAGTAATAATAATAACAATAATAATAACAATAATAATGATAATATTGATAATAATAAAAATAATTTTAATAATAATAATATTGATAATAATAATGATATTGATAATAATAATAATAGTGTTGATAATAATAATAATATTAATACTAACTGAATAAAAAGGACCAAGAATCAAAGACTAAACAACAACCAAGACTTTAAGTAAGACAACAAATCTATAAATCTATAAATAATGAGAGCAAGAGTCTGTGAGATGAGACTTAGATGAACTTAGATGGACTTGAGACCAGGACCAGTAGTAAAGTGCTGATATTGTAATGTTATGTTCCAGAATATCTTTATGAGATCCAGACCATGTAAGACTTCAGGAACCAAAGACCTGGACATGACTGTGTGTGTGTGTGTGTGTGTGTGTGTGCGCAGGTTAAATGTGATCACTACTGGCCGTTTGATCAGGACCCGCTGTATTATGGAGATCTGATCGTTCAGATGCTGTCCGAGTCCGTCCTCCCTGAGTGGACCATCCGGGAGTTTAAAATCTGCAGCGTGAGTACCTGAACCGTCTGAGAGTTGGTGGACGTTCAGACTCTTGATTGTGAAGCTGATATTTAGGACGTTTCTGAGGAACATGAGTTTGGATCTTCATGTGTGTTTGTGCAGGAGGATCAGCTGAACTATTCCAGAGTGGTTCGACAGTTCCACTACACCGTGTGGCCTGATCACGGAGTTCCTGAAACCACTCAGTCTCTGGTTCAGTTCGTACGGACGGTGAGGGATTACATCAACAGAACCCTGGGGTCTGGTCCCACCATCGTACACTGCAGGTACCTCCAACCAGAACGGTTCTTCTCCTACTGGTTCTGGTTCTTTTATGATGTTGTTTGGTCTTAATTTTGTTCTGATTACAGTTCTGTTTTAGTGTTCCGTGTTTGTTGTGTGTGTGTGCAGTGCTGGAGTGGGTCGTTCAGGAACCTTTATAGTTCTGGACCGGGTCCTTCAGCAGATGAACGGTAGAGACTGGGTGGATATTTACGGTGCGGTGTTTGATCTGAGGCTCCATCGATCACACATGGTTCAGACCGAGGTCAGATCACACTGATGTGGTTTTGATGTGTATTGAACAA
>NC_085995.1:542019-569519 GCF_030014385.1 Trichomycterus rosablanca
AACCACCGGCAACAAAAGTGAGTACACCCCTAAGAGACTACACCCCTAAATGTCCAAATTGAGCACTGCTTGTCATTTTCCCTCCAAAATGTAATGTGATTTGTTAGTGTTACTAGGTCTCAGGTGTGCATAGGGAGCAGGTGTGTTCAATTTAGTAGTACAGCTCTCACACTCTCTCATACTGGTCACTGAAAGTTCCAACATGGCACCTCATGGCAAAGAACTCTCTGAGGATATTAAAAGACGAATTGTTGCGCTACATGAAGATGGCCAACACCCTGAAACTGAGCTGCAGCACAGTGGCCAAGATCATCCAGCGTTTTAAAAGAGCAGGGTCCACTCAGAACAGACCTTGCGTCGGTCGTCCAAAGAAGCTGAGTGCACGTGCTCAGCGTCACATCCAACTGCTGTCTTTGAAAGATAGGCGCAGGAGTGCTGTCAGCATTGCTGCAGAGATTGAAAAGGTGGGGGGTCAGCCTGTCAGTGCTCAGACCATACGCCGCACACTACATTAAATTGGTCTGCATGGCTGTCACCCCAGAAGGAAGCCTCTTCTGAAGTCTCTACACAAGAAAGCCCGCAAACAGTTTGCTGAAGACATGTCAACAAAGGACATGGATTACTGGAACCATGTCCTATGGTCTGATGAGACCAAGATTAATTTGTTTGGTTCAGATGGTCTCAAGCATGTGTGGCGGCAATCAGGTGAGGAGTACAAAGATAAGTGTGTCATGCCTACAGTCAAGCATGGTGGTGGGAATGCCATGGTCTGGGGCTGCATGAGTGCACCAGGTGTTGGGGAGTTACATTTCATTGAGGGACACATGAACTCCAATATGTACTGTGAAATACTGAAGCAGAGCATGATCCCCTCCCTCCGGAAACTGGGTCGCAGGGCAGTGTTCCAGCATGATAATGACCCCAAACACACCTCTAAGACGACCACTGCTTTATTGAAGAGGCTGAGGGTAAAGGTGATGGACTGGCCAAGCATGTCTCCAGACCTAAACCCAATAGAACATCTTTGGGGCATCCTCAAGCGGAAGGTGGAGGAGCGCAAAGTCTCGAATATCCGCCAGCTCCGTGATGTCGTCATGGAGGAGTGGAAAAGCATTCCAGTGGCAACCTCTAAAGCTCTGGTAAACTCCATGCCCAGGAGAGTTAAGGCAGTTCTGGGAAATAATGGTGGCCACACAAAATATTGACACTTCAGGAACTTTCACTAAGGGGTGTACTCACTTTTGTTGCCGGTGGTTTAGACATTAATGGCTGTATATTGAGTTATTTTAAGGGAAGAATAAATTTACACTGTTATATAAGCTGCACACAGACTACTTTTCATTGTGTCAAAGTGTCATTTTGTTTGTGTTGTCCCATGAAAAGATATACTTAAATATCTGCAGAAATGTGAGGGGTGTACTCACTTTTGTGATACACTGTATATATATATACAGTATATATATATATATATATATACGTATATATATACTGTATATATATAATGCACAGAAGCAGTCCAGCACTGTTACAGCATTTACTGACTATTTTAAAGAATCTACATGAATTGGAACACCGACTGTGTGGCTGTGTGTACCATTTAAAGCTCTGCAGCTGAACGCATGCACCGTGAAAGCAGTTATGTTCCAAAATCCTGTACAGCACCTCTGTTCTATGGGCTGTTTAATAGCTCCTTCCCCTTCTCACTCTCTGTCACTGTCCACAGTCGAGCAAGCTTAACATAATATAGTGCACAGAGAAAGTCCAGCACTGTTACACCATTCCAGGAAACGGAACGCCGACTGTGTGGCCGTGTGTATCATTCTACAGTTGAACGCATGTAATGTGGAAGCAGTTATGTTCCAAAATCTCTTCCCAACTTCGCTTGGCTCCTCCCCCTTCTCACTCTCTGTCACTGTCCACAGTCCAGCGAGCTTAACATGATATAATGTAGAGAAGCAGTCCAGCACAGTTACACCATTTACTGTATTTTAAAGACTCTACATGAATCGGAATGCCGACTGTGTGACTGTGTGTATCATTTTACAGATGAACACTTTTAATGTGGAGGCAGTTCTATGGGCTGTTTAATAGCTTCTCCCCCTTCACTCTCTGCCACTGTACACAGTCGAGTGAGCTTAACATGATATAGTGCACTGTTACTGCATACAATGTCAATTTTAAAGACTCTCTAAGAATCGGAACGCCGACTGTGTGGCTGTGTGTATCATTCTACAGTTGAACGCATGTAATGTGGAAGCAGTTATGTTCCAAAATCCTGAACAGCACCTCTGTCCCCTTCCCAACTTCGCTTGGCTCCTCCTCCTCCTCACTCTCTGTCACTGCCCACAGTCCAGCGAGCTTAACATGATATAATGTAGAGAAGAAGTCCAGCACTGTTACACCATTTACTGACTATTTTAAAGACTACATGAATCGGAACGCCGACTGTGTGAATCATTCTACAGTTGAACGCATGTAATGTGGAAGCAGTTATGTTCCAGAATCCTGTACAGCACCTCTGTCCCCTCCAAACTTCGCTTGGCTCCTCCTCCTCCTCCCTCCCCTCCTTCCTCTCACCCCCCCCCCCCCCCCCCCCCCCCCCCTCCTGTGAGTCGCGCGCGTCTCCTCCACCGGCGCGAGGATAAAGGAAAGGTGCTGCACGCGCGCTGCACTGTTGCTCTTCACACCTGCGGGCGGAGCGCGCGCCTCGGAATCCTCCTCGCGCACAGGTGAGTGTGAGAGCTCGTTCTGGTTTATGGTCTATCCGAAACATCACGTGCTGGGGGGTGTTGGTTGTTTTTTTTTTTTTTGGGGGGGGGGTACACGCACGCACGCGCGCTTTGCTTAAATTGTGGCATAAACAAAAAACAACACAACAGGTGTGACACGTGCGCGTGCACGCGAGGACACTTTAATTGAGTTGTTGAAGGCAGTGGGCTCAAGCGCTTGCACACACACACACACACACGCGCGCGCGCGCGCACACGCATGCACGCGGACCTGTGTCCCCCCCCGGTGTCATTTCATCTGGGAACGTCCTTTACCGGGATCAAACGGAGCTCTGCTTCACCTGCCCGTGTCACTCCTGCACGCGTGAGTGTGTGTGTGTGTGTGTGTGTGTGTGTGTGTGTGCCCACTGTTTGCCCACTTTATCGTGGCACTGGTGTGTGTGTGTAAGTGTGAGTGTTCCCACTTTATCGTGGCACTGGTGTGTGTGTGTGTGTGCCCACTGTTTGCCCACTTTATCGTGGCACTGGTGTGTGTGTGTGTGTGCCCACTGTCTGCCCACTTTATCGTGGCACTGGTGTGTGTGTGTAAGTGTGAGTGTTCCCACTTTATCATGGCACTGGTGTGTGTGTGTGTGTGCCCACTGTTTGCCCACTTTATCGTGGCACTGGTGTGTGTGTGTAAGTGTGAGTGTGCCCACTTTATCGTGGCACTGGTGTGTGTGTGTAAGTGTGAGTGTGCCCACTTTATCGTGGCACTGGTGTGTGTGTGTGTAAGTGTGAGTGTTCCCACTTTATCGTGGCACTGGTGTGTGTGTGTGTGTGTGTGCCCACTGTTTGCCCACTTTATCGTGGAACTGGTGTGTGTGTGTGTGTTCCCACTGTTTGCCCACTTTATCGTGGCACTGGTGTGTGTGTGTAAGTGTGAGTGTTCCCACTTTATCGTGGCACTGGTGTGTGTGTGTGTGTGTGCCCACTGTTTGCCCACTTTATCGTGGCACTGGTGTGTGTGTGTGTGTGTGTGTGTGCCCACTGTTTGCCCACTTTATCGTGGAACTGGTGTGTGTGTGTGTGTTCCCACTGTTTGCCCACTTTATCGTGGCACTGGTGTGTGTGTAAGTGTGAGTGTTCCCACTTTATCATGGCACTGGTGTGTGTGTGTGCCCACTGTTTGCCCACTTTATCGTGGCACTGGTGTGTGTGTGTAAGTGTGAGTGTTCCCACTTTATCGTGGCACTGGTGTGTGTGTGTGTGTGCCAACTGTTTGCCCACTTTATCGTGGCACTGGTGTGTGTGTGTGTGTGCCCACTGTTTGCCCACTTTATCGTGGCACTGGTGTGTGTGTAAGTGTGAGTGTTCCCACTTTATCGTGGCACTGGTGTGTGTGTAAGTGTGAGTGTTCCCACTTTATCGTGGCACTGGTGTGTGTGTAAGTGTGAGTGTTCCCACTTTATCGTGGCACTGGTGTGTGTGTAAGTGTGAGTGTTCCCACTTTATCGTGGCACTGGTGTGTGTGTAAGTGTGAGTGTTCCCACTTTATCGTGGCACTGGTGTGTGTGTAAGTGTGAGTGTTCCCACTTTATCGTGGCACTGGTGTGTGTGTAAGTGTGAGTGTTCCCACTTTATCATGGCACTGGTGTGTGTGTGTGCCCACTGTTTGCCCACTTTATCGTGGCACTGGTGTGTGTGTGTAAGTGTGAGTGTTCCCACTTTATCGTGGCACTGGTGTGTGTGTGTGTGTGCCCACTGTTTGCCCACTTTATCGTGGCACTGGTGTGTGTGTGTGTGTGCCCACTGTCTGCCCACTTTATCGTGGCACTGGTGTGTGTGTGTAAGTGTGAGTGTTCCCACTTTATCATGGCACTGGTGTGTGTGTGTGTGTGCCCACTGTTTGCCCACTTTATCGTGGCACTGGTGTGTGTGTGTAAGTGTGAGTGTGCCCACTTTATCGTGGCACTGGTGTGTGTGTGTAAGTGTGAGTGTGCCCACTTTATCGTGGCACTGGTGTGTGTGTGTGTAAGTGTGAGTGTTCCCACTTTATCGTGGCACTGGTGTGTGTGTGTGTGTGCCCACTGTTTGCCCACTTTATCGTGGAACTGGTGTGTGTGTGTGTGTTCCCACTGTTTGCCCACTTTATCGTGGCACTGGTGTGTGTGTGTAAGTGTGAGTGTTCCCACTTTATCGTGGCACTGGTGTGTGTGTGTGTGTGTGCCCACTGTTTGCCCACTTTATCGTGGCACTGGTGTGTGTGTGTGTGTGTGTGTGTGCCCACTGTTTGCCCACTTTATCGTGGAACTGGTGTGTGTGTGTGTGTTCCCACTGTTTGCCCACTTTATCGTGGCACTGGTGTGTGTGTAAGTGTGAGTGTTCCCACTTTATCATGGCACTGGTGTGTGTGTGTGCCCACTGTTTGCCCACTTTATCGTGGCACTGGTGTGTGTGTGTAAGTGTGAGTGTTCCCACTTTATCGTGGCACTGGTGTGTGTGTGTGTGTGCCAACTGTTTGCCCACTTTATCGTGGCACTGGTGTGTGTGTGTGTGTGTGCCCACTGTTTGCCCACTTTATCGTGGCACTGGTGTGTGTGTAAGTGTGAGTGTTCCCACTTTATCGTGGCACTGGTGTGTGTGTAAGTGTGAGTGTTCCCACTTTATCGTGGCACTGGTGTGTGTGTAAGTGTGAGTGTTCCCACTTTATCGTGGCACTGGTGTGTGTGTAAGTGTGAGTGTTCCCACTTTATCGTGGCACTGGTGTGTGTGTAAGTGTGAGTGTTCCCACTTTATCGTGGCACTGGTGTGTGTGTAAGTGTGAGTGTTCCCACTTTATCGTGGCACTGGTGTGTGTGTAAGTGTGAGTGTTCCCACTTTATCATGGCACTGGTGTGTGTGTGTGCCCACTGTTTGCCCACTTTATCGTGGCACTGGTGTGTGTGTGTAAGTGTGAGTGTTCCCACTTTATCGTGGCACTGGTGTGTGTGTGTGTGTGCCAACTGTTTGCCCACTTTATCGTGGCACTGGTGTGTGTGCCCACTGTTTGCCCACTTTATCGTGGCACTGGTGTGTGTGTGTGTGTGTGCCCACTGTTTGCCCACTTTATCGTGGCACTGGTGTGTGTGTGTGTGCCCACTGTTTGCCCACTTTATCGTGGCACTGGTGTGTGTGTGTGTGTGTGCACACTGTTTGCCCACTTTATCGTGGCACTGGTGTGTGTGTGTGTGCCCACTGTTTGCCCACTTTATCGTGGCACTGGTGTGTGTGTGTGTGTGTGCCCACTGTTTGCCCACTTTATCGTGGCACTGGTGTGTGTGTGTTTGTGTGTGTGTGCCCACTGTTTGCCCACTTTATCGTGGCACTGGTGTGTGTGTGTGTGCCCACTGTTTGCCCACTTTATCGTGGCACTGGTGTGTGTGTGTTTGTGTGTGTGTGCCCACTGTTTGCCCACTTTATCGTGGCACGGGTGTTTGTGTGCCCACTTTATCGTGGCACTGGTGTGTGTGTGTAAGTGTGTGTGTTCCCACTTTAGCGTGGCACTGGTGTGTGTGTGCCCACTGTTTGCCCACTTTATCGTGGCACTGGAGTGTGTGTGTGTGTGCCCACTGTTTGCCCACTTTATCGTGGCACTGGTGTGTGTGTGTTTGTGTGTGTGCCCACTGTTTGCCCACTTTATCGTGGCACTGGTGTGTGTGTGTTTGTGTGTGTGCCCACTGTTTGCCCACTTTATCGTGGCACTGGTGTGTGTGTGTGTGTGCCCACTGTTTGCACATTTTATCATGGCACTGGTTTTTGTGTGTGTGCCCACTGTTTGCCCACTCTGATCTGCTGTGTAGTTTGCATGAATATAAGATTCTAAAGTATGTGGACACCTGATCGTGATTGTCTCAATTCAAAAACAAACGTTAGAACAACAGCTGCTCCTCTGACCATTTTAAAAGACTTTGAAGTATGTGTGTGGGAATTTGTGCCTGTATGTTAGGGCGCTGAAAGCCTCGAAGCCTCGGTTGATGTTCCGGTTCATCCCAGAGCTGGTGAGTGGGGCTGAGCTCAGAACTCTGTGCAGGAAGCTTCTCTTCACATCTTTATAGAGCTCACTCATGCTGGAACAGGAGAGGGCCTTCCCTAAACTGTTGCATACCTTTATATGATTGATTTATTACACCTGTTAGTAACAGATGAATTTTAAAAATTAGAAGGGGCGTCAGAATACTTTTGGTCATATAGTGTGTCATGATCAGTTGACCTGCAGCAGGTGGATTTGATCAGGGATTCATCAGACGCTCATCAGCTACAAAGCAGGAATACGTCACTAAATGCTGAAAATGTAAATGTGAATGTAAAGCAACTAATGAAAATGTGGGAGTGCTGTAGTCGCAGTGCATTGTGGGTATTGTAGTCTTTAAGAGGATGGTTTACCAGCCTGGAACTTTCTGCTTTAAAATTCACTCGTTTGCTTTTTGTTGCCTCATGAAGCTTATTTAGAAGGTTCAGATGTTTTGGACGTGAGCTGATGTGGAGAACCAGACCTGAGGAATGTTTTGATGGGGGGGGGGGGGGGTGTAGTGCAGGACGGAGTGGCTGTGGGTGTGTGTGGGGGGTGGGGGTGGTGGAACGGAGTGGGTGTGGTGTGGATTTTTGGCTCTGAGGGTGTTTGCGCTGTGTAACAGGAAGTTCTTGTGGCGTATGATGTGAGCTGTACGCTCACTTATCTCTGCTCCACATTCGGTTAAACCCGCCGCGTGATAACGGCTTTGCTAACGTCGCCTCACGCGCTGTGTCACGCTGAACACGCGTGTACGAGACGTGAGAGTAAACTGTACCGTGTTCACACTGAAAATTACCACTCCCATCAACATAACACACACACGTACACACCGCTTACAGCTGTAGATCTGATGGTGAATCTGTAGCCACTACTTATCACCTACCAGTGTTCACACAGAGAGCCGAATCGCGTACGGAGGGCCACGTGTGACTCCGCCCCCACTCATGCTGGCGTCCAGACCAGTCCCAAAAATGAGAAACATCAGACCCCCCCAAAAAGGACATCAGACCCCAAAAAAAAGAACATCAGACCCCAAAAATGAGAAACATCAGACCCCAAAAAGGACATCAGACCCCAAAAAAAGAACATCAGACCCCAGAAAGGAGAAACATCAGACCCCAAAAAGGACATCAGACCCCAAAAAAAGAACATCAGACCCCAGAAAAGAGAAACATCAGACCCCAAAAAGGAGGAACATCAGACCCCAAAAAAGAGATCAGACCCCAAAAATTAGAAACATCAGACCCCCAAAAAAAGAACGTCAGACCCCAAAAATGAGAAACATCAGACCTCAAAAAGGAGGAACATCAGACCCCAGAAAGGAGGAACATCAGACCCCAAAAAGGAGGAACATCTCACCCCAAAAAGGAGGAACATCAGACCCCAGAAAGGAGGAACATCACACCCCAAAAAGGAGGAACATCAGACCCCAGAAAGGAGAAACATCAGACCCCAGAAAGGAGGAACATCAGACCCCAAAAAGGAGGAACATCACACCCCAAAAAGGAGGAACATCAGACCCCAGAAAGGAGGAACATCACACCCCAAAAAGGAGGAACATCAGACCCCAGAAAGGAGGAACATCACACCCCAAAAAGGAGGAACATCAGACCCCAAAAGGAGGAACATCAGACCCTAAAAAGGACACACTATTTGACCTTCCCTCTCTAAAACACGCCCTGTTGTGTCTGTGTGGACGCCCGGCCAGGTCAGCAGCTCTATTCCAGTGATTCTAATTATGAGTCAGGATTTGTGCCCAGTTCAGGGTGTTCCTGCCTCTCACCAGGAGTTCATTTCACCAAGGGATCATTCATTCATTGTTTTACCCCCTTTCATCCTGGTCAGGGATGCAGTGGGTTAGATTTCTTGGGTGAAAGGCAGGACACACCCCGAACAGGGCGCCATACGTCCATCACAGGGCAAACACACACACACACACACACACACATCTTAGGACTGTGGGAGGAAACCGGAGCACCTGGAGGAAACCCACACAGACACGGGGAGAACATGCAAACTCCACACAGACACGACCCGGACCGCCCGACCTGGGAATCGAACCCAGAACCTTCTTGCTGTGAGGCGACAGTGCTGCCCACCGTGCCACCCATGAAGGGATTAGTGTGAATAAATAGGAGCAGCTGTATCACGTACAGAATGAATAACGGAGAACATGCTGAAGTGCTCATGTTTTTGGTGAGAATGTGTACATTTAAAAGGTGCCAGTGTCTTCTAGAGAGGGTTTTGTACCCCCGTGCCCTTCGTGCCAGCCTCGCTGTGGAAGGTCGATATAAAAATAGCCGAGACTTGACGTCTCGCCCGGAGTCGCTCAGAACCAGAAGAAATTGGGTGGGGCGCTGAACCCCCTCCCACCCCTCCCATAAACCCCCCCCCCCCCTCTCTTCCCCGTTCAGCGTTTCTCTTCACCCGTACAGACGCAGGATATAAACAAGCTGGCGTGTTGTTACGGGGTGTGTGTGATGCCCCCCTGGTCCTGGTGTCCATTCTGTACTGATTAAACTTGCGTGTCCATCTCGTGTCTAATTTTAGGAGGACAGGAAGTCGTCGTCCGCCCCCCCCGTATTTCTGCAGGCGCTCTGAGGCTCAGATTCCCACGCCGGAGCTTTAAAGTCCTCGCTGCTTATTTACACTCGCTTATACACACTGGAGCCGCGCCCGCCCGCCCGCCGTCTCCTACCCAGCACTGGCTTTAACTACTGCATGATCCCCAACAGCTGGACATTGTACACACACACACACACACACACACACTCCCACATATTCACACTCACTCCGCATAATCCTAAAGTTTAAAGCTCGTACAGGAAACAAACGTCTGTTTTAATGCACTAAAGTTACAGGACTGTAATATTTCATCCCTGATCTATTAAATAAATGAGGCGGCGCGGTGGCTCGGTGGGTAGCACTGTCACCTCACAGCAAGAAGGTCCTGGGTTTGATCCCCACGTGGGGCGGGTCCTTTCTGTGTACAGTTTGCATGTTCTCCCTGTGTCTGTGTGGGTTTCCAGACGTTTGCCAGTTCAAGCCACACAACTATCAGGTTACTGCTTGTTGGACCCCTGAGCAAGGCCCTTATGTTTACATTTTGGCATTTAGTAGACGCCGTTATTCAAAGCAACTTGCAGTAGTGTGACAGTATAATGTAGATAGATAGACAGACTGACAGACAGTTAGTTAGACAGACAGACAGGCAGGCAGGCAAGCAGACAGTTAGATAGATATATAGATAGATAGATAGATATATAGATAGATAGACAGACAGACAGACAGTTAGAGAGATAGATAGATAGATAGATAGATAGATAGATAGATAGATAGACAGACAGACAGACAGACAGACAGACAGACAGACAGACAGACAGACAGACAGTTAGGTAGGAAGATAGATAGATAGATAGATAGATAGATAGATAGATAGATAGATAGATAGATAGATAGATAGACACAGACAGGCAGACACAGACAGATAGATAGACAGATGGACAGTAGTAGTATACAGTGTATCACAAAAGTGAGTACACCCCTCACATTTCTGCAGATATTTAAGTATATCTTTTCATGGGACAACACTGACAAAATGACACTTTGACACAATGAAAAGTAGTCTGTGTGCAGCTTATATAACAGTGTAAATTTATTCTTCCCTTCAAATAACTCAATATACAGCCATTAATGTCTAAACCACCGGCAACAAAAGTGAGTACACCCCTTAGTGAAAGTTCCTGAAGTGTCAATATTTTGTGTGGCCACCATTATTTCCCAGAACTGCCTTAACTCTCCTGGGCATGGAGTTTACCAGAGCTTCACAGGTTGCCACTGGAATGCTTTTCCACTCCTCCATGACGACATCACGGAGCTGGCGGATTTTCGAGACTTTGCGCTCCTCCACCTTCCGCTTGAGGATGCCCCAAAGATGTTCTATTGGGTTTAGGTCTGGAGACATGCTTGGCCAGTCCATCACCTTTACCCTCAGCCTCTTCAATAAAGCAGTGGTCGTCTTAGAGGTGTGTTTGGGGTCATTATCATGCTGGAACACTGCCCTGCGACCCAGTTTCCGGAGGGAGGGGAACATGCTCTGCTTCAGTATTTCACAGTACATATTGGAGTTCATGTGTCCCTCAATGAAATGTAACTCCCCAACACCTGCTGCACTCATGCAGCCCCAGACCATGGCATTCCCACCACCATGCTTGACTGTAGGCATGACACACTTATCTTTGTACTCCTCACCTGATTGCCGCCACACATGCTCGAGACCATCTGAACCAAACAAATTAATCTTGGTCTCATCAGACCATAGGACATGGTTCCAGTAATCCATGTCCTTTGTTGACATGTCTTCAGCAAACTGTTTGCGGGCTTTCTTGTGTAGAGACTTCAGAAGAGGCTTCCTTCTGGGGTGACAGCCCAATTTGATGTAGTGTGCGGCGTATGGTCTGAGCACTGACAGGCTGACCCCCCACCTTTTCAATCTCTGCAGCAATGCTGACAGCACTCCTGCGCCTATCTTTCAAAGACAGCAGTTGGATGTGACGCTGAGCACGTGCACTCAGCTTCTTTGGACGACCAACGCGAGGTCTGTTCTGAGTGGACCCTGCTCTTTTAAAACGCTGGATGATCTTGGCCACTGTGCTGCAGCTCAGTTTCAGGGTGTTGGCAATCTTCTTGTAGCCTTGGCCATCTTCATGTAGCGCAACAATTCGTCTTTTAAGATCCTCAGAGAGTTCTTTGCCATGAGGTGCCATGTTGGAACTTTCAGTGACCAGTATGAGAGAGTGTGAGAGCTGTACTACTAAATTGAACACACCTGCTCCCTATGCACACCTGAGACCTAGTAACACTAACAAATCACATGACATTTTGGAGGGAAAATGACAAGCAGTGCTCAATTTGGACATTTAGGGGTGTAGTCTCTTAGGGGTGTACTCACTTTTGTTGCCGGTGGTTTAGACATTAATGGCTGTATATTGAGTTATTTTGAGGGAAGAATAAATTTACACTGTTATATAAGCTGCACACAGACTACTTTTCATTGTGTCAAAGTGTCATTTTGTCAGTGTTGTCCCATGAAAAGATATACTTAAATATCTGCAGAAATGTGAGGGGTGTACTCACTTTTGTGATACACTGTATATATATTCAAATATATGTATTATCCATACACATTATGATAGTGTGGTAGTTGTAGCCTAGCGGTTAGGTTACTGGACTAGTAATCAAAAGGTCACTGGTTCAAGCCCCACCACTGCCAGGTTGCTGCTGTTGGGCCCTTAACCCTCATTGCTCAGACTGTATACTGTAACTGTACTGTAGGTCACTTCGGATAAAAGCGTCTGCTAAATGCTGAAAATGTAAATGATAATTAAGATATATAATTATATATTTATTTATGTCTGTATATTTATATACACATTATGATAAACAAGATATATATCTATATATATATATATGTGTATATAGGTATGAATGGATATATATAATAGAAGCAGTAGTATAGATTATAACCAATATATACATATAATTATAAATATAAGAGATAAATATATCGTAGGTTTGACATGACGGTATGAGTGTCAGCGTGTGCATGAGTTAAAGTCTGATTTAACGTCCCGCCATCATGTGGTGTTTAAGTCTGATCAATTGAGGGTTAAGGGCCTTGCTCAAGGGCCCAACAACGGCAACCTGACAGTGGTGGGACTTGAACCAGTGACCGTGTGATCACTAGTCCAGTACCTTAACTGCTTAACTGCTTATTGTATTATAGGAACAGTCCACAAAGCATGAATGTATGTGAATTTAATCCCGTCCCAACTGTTTTGGATGGTTTTATGTGTATGGAATGATGTTAACAGAACGTTCAGTAGCGGCGCATTGTTAGCGGTTCATCGTTAGCGGCGCATTCATGGAATTCCAGCCCTCTGGTGTTTATTTATTAGCCTGAGGTCTGATGAGCTAAATTTAGCTGCTGGTGTTTATTTGCTAACGTCGATTCTATCTGCCATGATGGACGATCGTTCTGACCGGAACACCGAAACATGCGCGGTGATTTACTCCCAAAACCAACAAAAGTCCTAAAATTAACCCCCATCTGCTCCTGTCACTGAGCAGTAAAAGCCCCGGTGTGTAACCGATAGGCGTCCGGGCGGGTCGGCTCATACAAGACACCGCTGACACCATTCCCAGAAACGTCCAGTACGCTGACGCTACGCCGGCATGTAACCTGACATCTGCTTCTTACTGACGGAGCACAGCGGGCGCGGCATAGCGGGCGCAGCATAGCGGGCGCAGCATAGCGCCACCTCTGCGTGACCTTTGACCTGAAAACTTTACCCCAAAAAAACCACCTGATCCCTGAATCCCGCGGAACACAGAGCTGTGTGATGCTCTAAGAACTTTACCGACCCCAGACCCGACCCCCGGGCCCCCGCAGCGCGGTTCTTAAATGTTTTTATTAACTGTAGCTCATCACACACAGAGTTATTACTGATCCTGTTACACATGCAGGATCAGCTCACGGCGCTGGGGGTCGCTCACAGACTGCAGGAGGTACCCTGCTACCCCCCTCACACCCAGAGAGGTCACCTCCATAAATAGAGGACATCAGACCCCAAAAATAAGGAACATCAGACCCCAAAAAGGAGGAACATCAGACCCAAAAAACGACATCAGACCCCAAAAAGGAGGAACATCAGACCCCAAACAGAAGGACATCAGACCCAAAAAAGGAGGAACATCAGACCCCAAAAAGGAGGGACATCAGACCCAAAAAACTACATCAGACCCCAGAAAGGAGGAACATCAGACCCCAAACAGAAGAAACATCAGACCATAAAAAGAAGAGCATCAGACCCCCCCCAAAAAAGGAGGAACATCAGACCCCAAAAATTAAGGTCATCCCCCCTTTAACAGGTGTAATAAATCAGTCATATAAAGAAAAATTATTTGCTTCAGACTATGCAGCAACAGTTTAGGGAAGGTCCTTTCCTGTTCCAGCATGACTGGCGACCTGTCCGGGGTGTTCCCTGCCTTTTGCCCGGTGAACTGTACCCACCGCGACCCTGATCAGGATAAAGGAGTGATAAAACAGACACTGAATGAATGGTTTGGTTGTTGTTCTTGTGCAGGTGAAGATCTCATGGTGCCATGATGAAGATGGAGAGATGCACGTCTGTACCCGGTAAACAAGTGGACATCGTGAACATCAAAGGAATCGAGGATATCGGATACGTGCAGCAGGAAAACCTCGTGAGTCACGTTTACGTTTATAGTTTTTTATATTTACATGTTTGGACTCGTTATCGTTTTGTTAAAACATTAAGGCTGCAGTGTTTGCAGAGCAGCAGCTCCGGATCATGATGCTCCCTCCACCGTACTTCACTGTAGGTTTGGTGGTGTTGGGATCATATGCATTCACAACTCTTCCTCCTCCAAACATGAGCAATGGAATGCTGATGGGGAGGATTGTAAACTGTGCAGTTGATCGCTCGTTGTTCTTGTGTAACTGTTGTTCCTGCTGTTGTCCAGTCATCCGGCGACTTTTTAAATGACCGCTGGTGTCTGAGAGCAGGTTGTGAAGTATCATGTGCTGTACCTGTGAGATCAGCAGGGGATGCGGGGTACAGAATCATGCCGTTATGTACAATAGGGGGTCATGTGGGTGCGTTTCAGGCAGTCTCTGCAACTCAGCACTGGGAAAGAGCTTTATGGACTGTTTTTGGACAGTTGGTGTCCAAATTATGGTGTCCAGATTATACCGAATGATTATAGACCAAACACAGACCGAGTAAACACTGTGTTAAGGTATTTATTTTACCACGTTTACACCACGTTTAGAGCTGTCACACCAGCGCTGGCATTCTGAACACCCCGGTTTCAATCAGCTTGAGCGGGCACAATTGGCTGCTGGGTGGAACGAGGCCGGAGTAAGTGGGCGGGGCCTTCAAACACTGTGCAAGGACCAGATTATGATTCCTATGTAAAGCGTCCTTGGGTACTGTAAAAGGCGCTATATTGTTGAATTTTTTATTATTATTATATATTATTATTATTATTATTATTATTATTATTAATAATTATTATTAATTATTATTATTATTATTAATTATTATTTATTATTATTTATTATTATAATATTATTATTATATTATTATTATTATTATTATTATTAATTATATTATTAATTATTATTTATTATTATTATTAATTATATTATTATTATATTATTATTATTATTATTATTATATTATTATTATTATTATTATATTATATTATTATTTTTTTTTTAATTATTATTATTATTATTTTTATTATTATTATTATTATTATTATTTTTATTATTATTATTTTTATTATTATTATATACCGGCTCCGTCAGCCAACACACGGAACTGATGAGAGTGTTTCTGCTCGGTAGCTTGGCCTGCACAGAGCCCTGACCTCAGCCCCACTCAACAGCTCTGGAATGAACCGGAACATCAACTGAGACTCTCTCGACCAACATCAGCACCCAACCTGTCGTTTACTCACTCACACTCTAAACGGAGTGTAAACATGGTGTAAACATGGTGTAAACGTGGTGTGTTTTACTCGCTCTGTGTTCGGTCTGTAATCGTTGGGTCGAGTTGAGCACCGAGGAAGTGAGGAACGGAACTTCTTCACCACATCCTTATGATCCCGCCGAGTAATGAACTTTGCTCCGACTTCCTGTTGGGGACGAAGCGACGCTCGGTTCCCACTGGGAGAAACACGAGGCCACGGACGCTTTTGTTTGTTCACTGTGTGTTTTTAACTCCGTCTCTAAAAATACGGCCGATCCCGGATGTGTCTGTCACGCACTTCTGTAATCCCGTCAGAACCCTCCAACCTTCTACACCACGTCCTCATGTTTACAGCTGCAGCAGAGAATGCCGCGCTTTATACCCACGCCCGTCACGGCAGGCCTGGGATTCCAAATTCTGCGTTTATTTTCTGGGGGTACACGATTGGATGGCAAAAGTATTTGGACACCTTTTTTAATTATTGAGTTCAGGTGTATAAGCTCAGGTACACAGAATACATCCAGTGCTTCCAACTTCGTGGAGTAACTGAAGACGTTATGCATTTTTCTCCTGATTTATCGTACTCAGTTTGTCTCCCTCTGCTGGTGGATCCCTGATTGCACTCGAGGAGGGTATATTGCTTCTCACGCCTCCTCCGACCCGCGCACAGTCCTAGCAAACCCCTTCTTTTCGCCGACGCTTTCAGCACAGACGCCTCTATCTGCTAATCAGCGTTTGATGACCACATAGTCCGGTCATCCCGCCCTGCCATCTTTTGACTAAACAGGCACAAATTCCCACACACAGACACACTTCAAAGTGTAAGTTTGTGAGAAGCTTCTTAGAAGAGCAGCATTTAGCGGACGCTTTTATCCAGAGCGACTTACAGTACTGTGACAGTTATGCATTCTGAGCAATTGAGGGTTTAGGGCCTTGCTCAAGGGCCCAACAACAGCAACCTGGTAGTGTTGGGGCTTGATTACTAGTCCAGTACCTTAACTTTTCTAGTTGGAAGGTCACACAGAGGGTCACGCTGTTCTAATAGCTGGGATGTCCGACAGGCTCACGATCAGGCGTCCGAATACTTTTGGTCGTGTAGCGTATCAGCTAAAGGAGCGACGCTGAGGAGGCGAAGATCAAAATGAATTCAGTTTAATAAAATGATTGAATGATTTATTTCAGCTGAACGTTTGTTTGTTCTGTACTTTGATTTCAGGGGGGTCTAAAACTTTTAGGCGTGGCGGGTGGGGGGGGTGGCGTTTATGACACCCGGTGTGAAACCTGATCGGCGGTGCTGCACGCGGTGCTGATGTGTTAAACCAGGATCACTCATCACAGCTGCTGCAGTACAACGGTTCATCATGTAAACACATTACTGCTCCACCACAGCTTTATCATTAACCTAACAGTGCTGGGGCTTGAACCTGCAACCTTCTGATTACTTAACCACCTCCGAGTACCTTAACCACTCGGCTAGAGCTGCCCAATAATACCATTAATAACACGAATTATTTGGTATTCAGTCATTCATTCACTCATCTGTAATAAACACCTGCCTGGTCAGAGTCATGCCTGGTCAGGGTCGTGGTGGGTGCACAGGTGCCTTGTTCAGGTATGAGTCTGCTGTAGTATGTTAGCATGCCAGTCACACCTCAAACTGGATCTCCTGTAGGACAAAAACAACCTGAGGAACCAGAAAGTAATAATCATAAAGAAATAAAACAGTTTGGGGAAGGACCTCTACATTTACATTTTCGGCATTTAGCAGACGCTTTTATCCAAAGTGACTGACAGTACTGTGACAGTATATTGTCCAAGCAATTGAGGGTTAAGGGCCTTGCTCAAGGGCCCAACAGTGGCAACCTGGCAGTGGTGGGGCTTGAACCTGCAACCTTTTGATTACTAGTCCAATACCTTAACCGCTAGGCTACAGCTGCCCTGTGTTGTTCCTGTTCCTACATCTGTCTTATTATCAGTGCTGACAATCACAGCAGTAAGATTTACCTCAAATTTACCTCAGATTTACCTCAGATTTACCTCAGATTTACCTCAGATTTACCTCAGGGTTCTACAGGTATTTACTCCCTGGATTTTCCCTTCTTCATCTCACAATTTAGTCATATCCAATCCCTGATCGTGAATTCGCTGCCTCAGATCTGAACCAGGAGAGCCGGATCACCACACGCCCTTTCTGACAATCTGCCGCCGCTTCTTATCACCTGCCAGTGTTTGGTTCCCACACAGAGAGCCGTATCACGTACAGAGAGACACACTAAGCTCTACGTGACCCCCCCCCCTCCACACACACACACACACTCACACACTCGTGCAGGAGCCCAAAGTGTAAAGAAACTGTGTACTGTCACAGTACTGTAAGTCGCTTTGGATAAGAGCGTCCGCTAAATGCTGAAAACGTAAGTGTTAATGTAAAGCCCGGCCAGGTTGGCAGCTCAGCTGGGATTCGAACCAACCAGTTCAAGCGCTTTTATTGTCAGCGTGAACCAGTCTGTCCATTCTCAACTGAACTCTCTCATCGGTTAGGCTCTTTTCACTGCAAAACTGCCGCTCACTGGATGTTTTTGTGTTTTTGGTTCCATTCTGTGCAAACTAGAGACTGTTGTGATGAAACTCTGAATCTGAAGTGATGAGAAGTTTCTGAACCATGTTCGAACCCGTCTCAGTGAGGTTGTTCAAAATATTAAACTCAGACTGGACGTCCATTCATACCCGATGAAGCGTTTTGTTAAGGGGTGAACACGAGTCCAATTTAAACCTGGAGCAGGGGCTCGTCCTCACCCCCGGTTCAGAAAGCCTCGACAGAACATCTCACCAGCAGATCAGGTAGGAGAACGTACTCAGGCTTTAGCTGATGGAGGAACATCTCAGGAACCGGTTCGGTCGTGTGTTCGGGATTAAAATGATTTACGCCTCCGCCGCTGATGAGGATTGCTAACGCACGCTGAGATGTTTAGCTAACGAGAGCGAGGCTTTGAAGAGCTTTATAGTTTTATCTAATATTAGCTGCTGGCATCGCTAACTCTTCTCAAGTAGCAGCGCCAGAACTTTAGACCGGCTTCACCCACCGAGACGTGGCGGAGTGTGTGTGTGTGCGTGCGAGTGTGTGTGTGCGTGTGTGTGTGTGTGTGTGTGTGAGTTAACAGCAGAAGGTGGAGGACGTGCCGCAGAACAGATAAAGTGAAGATGGCCGAGGATCACGGCGACTCTGCCAGGAGTAAAAAACATTTCCTGAAGGACGTGATTTTTCACGGCAAGTTCCATGTGAGTGAGGCGCCGGCCGCCGACGTTTATGTTTCAGGGGGGACGTCCAGAGGTTCTGCTCAGTCTCAGAGACGGTCATTACCTGCCTGGCAGGGTGAACGTTCTTCCTGAGGTTCAGGGCGAGGGGAGCACTGGCGTGTTCACGTTTTTATTATTATAATAACTCAGACTGGACGTCCATTCATACCTGATGAAGCGTTTTGTTTAGGGTTGAACACGAGTCCAATTTAAATCTGTGCTCGTCCTCACCCACGCCCACGTTCCTCCTGTAACGTTTGGCTCAGAGAGCCACGACAGAACATCTCACCAGCAGATCAGGTAGGAGAACGTACTCAGGCTTTAGCTGATGGAGGAACATCTCAGGAACTTGGGTTCTGCTCAGTCTCAGAGAGGTTTTTCCTGAGGTTCAGGACGAGGGGACACTGGCGTGTTCACATTTTTCGGCTTCAGATTGCTTGACTGACTGACACTGAGATTGATTTGCTAGAACAGGGGTGTTCATACTTTTGTGGCTTGAGATCTAATATTTCAGTCGACGGGTCATTATGATCTACTTTTTAAGGTTGGCCTCGTCATTTTTCAAAACAGCTTCGACGCTTTTCAAAAGCGCTTCAGCAAATCACACCGACCTTATTCATTGTGATTTACTCTGAAGGGTGTCGGTCAGGTTTATGTATCTGGACAGGAGCTGCTGATGTTAAGGTGGCACAGTGGTAAAACACACGCTGGAACCAGAGCTGGGATCTCGAGTACATCGGATCGAGTCTCGGCTCTGCCTGCCAGCTAAGTCTGAGCGGCCACATGAACTAGATTGGCCTGTTGTTCAGATATGGGCGGGATTAAGCCGGATGAGGTCTCTCTCTCATAACTGATGCAATTGTGACCTCTGCTGGCTGGTTGATGGCGCCTGCATAGAGACGGGAAAAGAGTGCTCTCAGGGTGCGTCTCTCTGTACACAAAGCTGATCCGCATTGCTCTCATCAAAGTGTAGGTGATAAGATGCATACGGCTGCTGCCCACGTGTCGGAGGGGGCGTGGGTTAGCTTCATTCTCCTCAATCAGAGCGGGGATCGGCATTGGTGGAGAGGAAGCGTGACGCAATCAGGCAATTGGACTCACTAAAAAAAGAGAGAAAAAGCATAAACAAAATATATAATATAGTTGATTCATACAAGCAGGTCGCTCCAAAAATGCTGTTAAATATGCGGCACATTTTTTCATGTTTGGATATTGTTCCTCAGCCAGCAAGTTCCAAAACTGTCCAGCAGAGGCGCTTGAGTTCATATGAATGTCAGATCGAGGGTTAAAGTTTCGTTTTTGGTTTCTTTGTGCTTGGTTGCATCGTCGTCTTCACTAACAGTGCAGAATGCAAAAATGGTGCAAACTGGCTACTGATGAATGAAAGCATTCTAGAGTAGCGGTGCTTTAGGCGAACCACAAATGAAAGAAGCAGCGGCCACATTTCATGTCGATCACGTTGAGCTGTTTGAATGAGGCACGATCTACCAGCGTGCACCGTGCCATCGGTGTATCGGGCACCGCTGATTTAGGAGAAAATGTAAAAATGTGCAGATTTGTTGTGGAACTTGATTGTTTGATAAAATCGATCCTGTTAATATTAGCTGTGATGAGAAAACTGTTCTAATGACTGACGGTTTGGGGGTTTGATTTTTGAAAGTACAGTAGTGAAATTTGATGGAAAATAATTGTGGTTCCTCAGAAGTGGATTTATTTGTGAATTTGATAATTATTTGGTGGACGCTGCATCGTTTTGTTTTTTTTTGGGGGGGGGGCATTTTAGGGCCTCTGTTAATAGCAGACTTCAAAAACAAAGTCATAATATTTTTAAGATCGTCATTTTTCAAGAATAAAGTCGTAAAGTTACAGAATTTTTCTCTTTCGGCTCACACCAGACTCGGCACAGTGTTTACACCAGATGCTTCTCCTGGCACGACCCTCCTATTTCTATCTGGGCTTGGGACCTGCACTGAGAGAGCACCTAGACCTCCCAGTCGCTAGGCTGTTTCATCCATCCCCTCCCAGACAATAGACAATCACGTCAATGCAGACGTCCGACCGGCTGATAGCACCGTTGAGATTCGAACCCTGGATCCCCCGAGGATCCCATGTTTACCGCATTTGGTACCGGCTTGTTACCCAAGCGACTGGGCTTCAGATGCTCTGAAGGGCCCAACAGTGGCGGCTTGATGGTTGTGTGGTCTTCCCGAGACTCCGCCCTGTTGGGTTCCAGGCTGCTCCAATCCCTTCCATTTAAACTGACCAAAAGTATTCGGACACCTGAGCACGAGCTTGTTGGACGTTCCATGTCAAAAACAAACGCTATTAAAGATTTCAGCTCTCAGATCTCATGAGACTTTGAAGTGTGTCTGTGTGTGGGAATTTGTGCCCATTCAGTCTAAACATGACAGCATTTGTGTGTCAGTGGATGTTCTAGTTCGTCCCAGTGCTGTTGAGTGGGGCTGAGGTCAAAAGTATTCGGATGCCTGACTGTGAGCTTGTTGGATGTAACGTGTCAAAAAAAATTTTTTTAAACAGTAATTTAAGTAAAACAAGTAATTTAAACACAGCGCCCCTCTGTGTGATCTTATCAGCTAGAACATCAGCTAAACTGCTGTTCCCGCCCCTCGAAACGTCTGAGCATGACTCCAGAATTAGCTCCTCCTGACCCATAACACGAGTCCTCGCTAAGATTTCTGAGCAGGTGCTGAGATTAAGACACGAGCAGCGATCCAACACCCTGCTGGATCATGTTTCTGGAAACGTACAGCGTGAAGCAACTGCAGTCGTGTACCTGAGGTGGCCAAAAGTATGTGGACACGCCTGTTCATGAGGGAGTCCTGACGTTCTGCCAGCAGATAGGGTGAGCTCCATCAGACGTGGTTGGACCAGAAGCTGGGTTGAATTGGAATGGGCACAAATTCCCACAGAAATACTCCAACATCTTAAAATAGTGGAGACTGTCAGAGCAATAAAAGTGCTGCAAAGGTATTGGGACGCCCCTCAAATGACTGAATTTGCATGTTTCAGCCCTAGTAATGATATTAAGGAAATGATACGCTTCTGACTTTGCAGCAACAGTTTAGGGAAGGTCCTCTCCTGATCCAGCAGACAAGAAACTCCAGACCTCAGCCCCACTGCACAGCTCTGGAATGAATCGGAACATCTACTGATCAATCAGAATCAGTGCTCAGCCGTAACATACCAGAGATGCTGGTGACTAAACAGGCACAAATTCCCACAGACGCACTTCAAAGTCTTTTGTGAAACCCTCTCACGCGGGTGCCCGGATCAGTCCCAGAGATCACTAGTTACAGTGTATCACAAAAGTGAGTACACCCCTCACATTTCTGCAGATATTTAAGTTTATCTTTTCATGGGACAACACTGACAAAATGACACTTTGACACAATGAAAAGTAGTCTGTGTGCAGCTTATATAACAGTGTAAATTTATTCTTCCCTCAAAATAACTCAATATACAGCCATTAATGTCTAAACCACCGGCAACAAAAGTGAGTACACCCCTTAGTGAAAGTTCCTGAAGTGTCAATATTTTGTGTGGCCACCATTATTTCCCAGAACTGCCTTAACTCTCCTGGGCATGGAGTTTACCCGAGCTTCACAGGTTGCCACTGGAATGCTTTTCCACTCCTCCATGACGACATCACGGAGCTGGCGGATATTCGAGACTTTGCGCTCCTCCACCTTCCGCTTGAGGATGCCCCAAAGATGTTCTATTGGGTTTAGGTCTGGAGACATGCTTGGCCAGTCCATCACCTTTACCCTCAGCCTCTTCAATAAAGCAGTGGTCGTCTTAGAGGTGTGTTTGGGGTCATTATCATGCTGGAACACTGCCCTGCGACCCAGTTTCCGGAGGGAGGGGATCATGCTCTGCTTCAGTATTTCACAGTACATATTGGAGTTCATGTGTCCCTCAATGAAATGTAACTCCCCAACACCTGCTGCACTCATGCAGCCCCAGACCATGGCATTCCCACCACCATGCTTGACTGTAGGCATGACACACTTATCTTTGTACTCCTCACCTGATTGCCGCCACACATGCTTGAGACCATCTGAACCAAACAAATTAATCTTGGTCTCATCAGACCATAGGACATGGTTCCAGTAATCCATGTCCTTTGTTGACATGTCTTCAGCAAACTGTTTGTGGGCTTTCTTGTGTAGAGACTTCAGAAGAGTCTTCCTTCTGGGGTGACAGCCATGCAGACCAATTTGATGTAGTGTGCGGCGTATGGTCTGAGCACTGACAGGCTGACCCCCCACCTTTTCAATCTCTGCAGCAATGCTGACAGCACTCCTGCGCCTATCTTTCAAAGACAGCAGTTGGATGTGACGCTGAGCACGTGCACTCAGCTTCTTTGGACGACCAACGCGAGGTCTGTTCTGAGTGGACCCTGCTCTTTTAAAACGCTGGATGATCTTGGCCACTGTGCTGCAGCTCAGTTTCAGGGTGTTGGCAATCTTCTTGTAGCCTTGGCCATCTTCATGTAGCGCAACAATTCGTCTTTTAAGATCCTCAGAGAGTTCTTTGCCATGAGGTGCCATGTTGGAACTTTCAGTGACCAGTATGAGAGAGTGTGAGAGCTGTACTACTAAATTGAACACACCTGCTCACTATGCACACCTGAGACCTAGTAACACTAACAAATCACATGACATTTTGGAGGGAAAATGACAAGCAGTGCTCAATTTGGACATTTAGGGGTGTAGTCTCTTAGGGGTGTACTCACTTTTGTTGCCGGTGGTTTAGACATTAATGGCTGTATATTGAGTTATTTTGAGGGAAGAATAAATTTACACTGTTATATAAGCTGCACACAGACTACTTTTCATTGTGTCAAAGTGTCATTTTGTCAGTGTTGTCCCATGAAAAGATATACTTAAATATCTGCAGAAATGTGAGGGGTGTACTCACTTTTGTGATACACTGTATTAGTGTATAACTAACCAGGATGGAGTGTAGGATCAGTTTTGACAGTGTGTTCAGTGGGTGGTTCTAATGTTTTGGCTGATGTGTGTGTAGATGATGAAGCGTGAGGTGCAGCAGGTGTGTTGGATCAGCTTCTCTGAGACACTTCAGAGCTTCTTCAGGATGTTTAAATATTTTAGTGCTGATAATGACGAGTCGAGATCTTAAATAAACACTCGAACAGAACCGGAGCCACCGGATCCACTCGATATATACACCACCATCCATCACACACACACTCACACACACACACTCACACACTCAGTCACACACACACACACTCACACACACACACTCACACACTCAGTCACACACACACACACACACACACACACACACTCATTTACACCTATCTGCACTCACCTGTACACTTACATTTACACACACATACACAAACACCTACATTCACCTATACACACCTACAGTCACACACACATACCTGCTTACACACACCTATATTTATCTGTACACTTACATTTGCACACACATCTGCATACACACTTACATATTTACCCTCCACACACACACCTACACTCACACACACGTATATACACCGATCAGCCATAACATTAAAACTACCTCCTTGTTTCTACACTCACTGTCCATTTTATCAGCTCCACTTACCATATAGAAGCACTATGTAGTTCTACAATTACTGACTGTAGTCCATCTGTTTCTCTACATGCTTTGTTACCCCCCTTTCACCCTGTTCTTCAATGGTCAGGACCCCCACAGGACCCCCACAGAGCAGGTATTATTTAGGTGGTGGATGATTCTCAGCACTGCAGTGACACTGACATGGTGGTGGTGTGTTAGTGTGTGTTGTGCTGGTATGAGTGGATCAGACACAGCAGTGCTGCTGGAGTTTTTAAACACCTCACTGTCACTGCTGGACCGAGAATCGTCCACCAACCAACAATATCCAGCCAACAGCGCCCCGTGGGCAGCGTCCTGTTACCACTGATGAAGGTCTAGAAGATGAGCGACTCAAACAGCAGCAATAGATGAGCGATCGTCTCTGACTTTACATCTACAAGGTGGACCGACTAGGTAGTAGTGTCTAATAGAGTGGACAGTGAGTGAACACGGTGTTTAAAAACTTCAGCAGCGCTGCTGTGTCTGATCCACTCATACCAGCACAACCCACACTAACACACCACCACCATGTCAGTGTCACTGCAGTGCTGAGAATCATCCACCACCTAAATAATACCTGCTCTGTGGGGGTCCTGTGGGGGTCCTGACCATTGAAGAACAGCATGAAAGGGGGTAACAAAGCATGTAGAGAAACAGATGGATTACAGTCAGTAATTGTAGAACTACAAAGTGCTTCTATATGGTAAGTGGAGCTGATAAAATGGACAGTGAGTGTAGAAACAAGGAGGTGGTTTTAATGTTATGGCTGATCGGTGTACACACACACACACACACACACACCTACAAAGCATTTCACTGCTAGTTATACCATCTATAACCTGTATGTGACAAATAATCTTTGATTTGATTCGATTTAACACACACACACACCTGTACACACCTGTACATCTACACACATGAACATGCACACACACACACACACACACACACACTGATGTCAGTACATGGTGTGTGTGTGTGCAGCTGCTGAACTCTCTGACTCCAGATGAGAGCTCAGGATGTCGACACGGTCTCTACTTCCAGGACGGAGTGCGGCGGGTCGACTACGTCCTCACTTACCAGATCAAAAAGCCGGGCAGCTCCCGGCGCCACTCGTCCCGCCTCACCGACAACGCCTTCACCCGCAGCCTGCGCCGAACACGAACCCGAGACCCCGAGCACGGGGGCGGAGCCGATCACCACGACGACGACAAGGTGCTGCGGCGGGAGGAGTTCGAGAGCAACCTGAGGGAGATGGGTCTGGAGCTGGAGAGGGACGAGGACGTAAGTGTGTGAGTGTGTGTGTGTGAGTGTGTGTGTGTGTGTGTGTGTGTGTTCCGCTCGGACACACAGTCTGGTCGAGAGGGGCTCGGCCTCTTTTTTTTTGAGGGGTGAAAGACCTACACAAACAGAATGTTCTGGAGGCCGTGTGGTATTAGGCTACAATAACACTCCACCTGATCACCCCTGACCTCTTCATACTGGTTTATGTGATGGGTCACCATCAGCATCAGCATTTCAAACAGCTTTTAAACAACACGTGGACAAAAGTATTGGGACGCCACTTCTGATTACAGAATCCATGTGTAATTCAGGTGTAATAAAGTAATCATTATTATTAAGTAATTAAGTAAGCATGACGCAAGACCTGGACTCTTCATCATCTACACTAAGACTAAGACTACTGTAAGTCTTGTACCAGCCAGAACCAAGACAAGATTAAGACCCACGACAACTGAGCCAGACTTTGATGGTAAATGTTAACAGACTAAGATCAACAACTGAGTCTACGACATGAATCTTAATCATCTGAGCTAAAACAAAACCAAAACTTTATCAGTCAAGACCAAGATAAGACCAAGACCCAAACCTACCAAGACCAAGACTATAGGTGGTGATGGTGTTGCTGAGGATGTTTGTGCTGGTGATGATGTTGGTGTTGGTGTTGATGTTGAAGTTAATGATGATGTTGGTGCTGATGGTGTTGATGGTGCTGATGATGGTTTTGGTGTTGGCGCTGATGGTGTTGGTGTTGGTGGTGTTAATGGTGTTGGTGTTGATAATTATGTTGACGGTGGTGATGGTGTTGGTGATGATGGTGTTAATGTTGGTAATGACTTGGTGTTGATGTTGGTGCTGGTGTTGATATTGGTGTTGGTGATGTTAATGGTGATGGTGTTGATGCTGATGATGTTGATGGTGTTAATGTTGTTGGTTTTGATGATGGTGTTATGAGGGTAATGATGGTGATGATGGTGTCGGTGCTGATGTTGATGGTGTTGGTGATGGTGTTAGTGATAGTGGTGTTGATGTTGGTGATGGTGTTGATGGTGCTGATGAAGATGTTGATGGTGTTGATGGTGCTGATGAAGGTGTTGGTGATGGTGTTGATGGTGCTGATGAAGGTGTTGGTGATGGTGTTGATGGTGATGGTAATGATGGTGATGATGGTGCTGATGTTGGTGTTGCTGTTGATGGTGTTAGGGTTGGTGCTGATGAAGGTGTTGGTAATAGTGTTGATGGTGTTGGTGTTGGCTCTGATGGTGGTATTAATGGTAATGATGATGGTGGTGTTAATACTGATAGTGGTGATGATGTTGATGGTGATGATGGTGTTAATGGTGCAGATGGTGTTGATGATGGTGTTGGTAATTGTGTTGATGTTGATAATAGTGGTGTGGATGTTTTTGATTTTGATGATGATGGTGTTGATGATGATGTTGGTAATTGTGTTGATGGTGTTAATGTTGGTGCTGATGTTGGTGTTGATGATGTTGGTGGTGTTGGCACCGATAGTGTTGATGATTCCAGTACATCAGCTGTTAGCAGATCGTTTCACTCTGAAGTCAGTGGACGGTTTGGGGTATGACGTTGCTTTGCATGCTCGACGTGGTTTAATATCCTGTGATCATCCGTCTCACTCTTGATCACATTCCAGAGGTGTTCAGTGGTGTTCAGTGGTGTTCAGTGGTGTTCAGAGGTGTTCAGTGGTGTTCAGTGGTGTTCAGAGGTGTTCAGTGGTGTTCAGTGGTGTTCAGTGGTGTTCAGAGGTGTTCAGTGGTGTTCAGTGGTGTTCAGAGGTGTTCAGTGGTGTTCAGTGGTGTTCAGTGGTGTTCAGGTCTGGAGACTGCACTGGTCAGGACCGGGTGTTTATCTGGTCCTCCGTCCACACCCTGATGGACCTGCTTGTGTTTGGTTGTCTGGATGAATGTGAATGATAATAAAAGCGTCATTAATAATCTGATTGTTTAT
>NC_085995.1:574519-584519 GCF_030014385.1 Trichomycterus rosablanca
ATGATCTCCAGATCTCACACAGGTCAAGTTTAAACGCTCCTGTAATGAAGGAGACTCAGATTTAGCTCCGTCTCATCGTCTCCTCTCGTCCTGATCTTCTGTGGAATTAAAACTTTAATAATTCAGAGCTTTATCTCCAGATTTAGCCGCTTTATCTCCTCCGGCGGAGGGCGGGGCAGGTACCGTGGATATTGGTCCGGGTGTAAATCAGGTGCTTAATCTGAGGACGGTGACGGTTCCTCTCAGGAACGTTTTGGGTTTGTAATGAGGACCGAGCGACTGAAATAAAGAACTTCTGCACTTCTGTGGTTCTGAACTTCTGTGGTTCTCTCAGTATCCAACAAAGAACCTGCACGAGAACTGAGAACGTTCTGTAAATAATAACGGACTGTTCTTAAAAATAGAACCTCACAGTGCAGAGACACGATTCTTCGTCTTTTTCTTCTTTTTTGTTCTTTTATCTTTATTCTTGTTTTTCTTCTTATTATTTTTTTCTTTTTTCTTTTTTCTTCTTTTTCTTTTTCTTTTTCTTCTTTTTTCTTTTTTTCCTCTTTTTCTTTTTCTTCTTCTACTTCTAGTTTTTTCTTTTTCTTTTTTCTTCTTTTTTCATCTTTTTCTTTTCTTCTTTCTTCTACTTCTTTTTTGTTCTTTTATCCTTTTTCTTGTTTTTCTTCTTTCTTCTTTTTTTCTTTTTTCTTTTTTCTTATTTTTTTGTTCTTCTTTTTTGTTCCTTTTCTCCTGCTTCTTCTTTCTTTTTATTATTTTGGCTGTGCCCATCAGACGTCCTCGTGGCGGGTTGTTTGTCTCGCCCTGTTCTGTTCCTCATTTGCCACCTAAATAGACTAAAAAACCTCAGCGCTGCCACAGATCTGCTCGGGCGCTGTACTGGCACACTTGGGCGTGTCTGAGGGAGGAGGGCTGTGATTCGTACTGTCCAGTGAAGAAACACTCAGAGTATAGTGTGTTCCTCCACGTGTGTTACAGCAATATGACCAAAAGTATGTGGACACATAACCATGATCTAGCTGAACATCCCGTTCCAAAACCATGAGCATGGGTACAGTGTCAGTCTGGTCTGTTCTGGGGAGGCTTTTCATAACAAGTGTGTCTGTAGGAATTTGTGCCCCTGAGGTACCGGAAGAGTGTCTGTGAGGTCAGGCATTAATGCTGGACTAAAAGGTTTGACCTGGAGTCGATGTTCTAATTTTTTTACACTAAACTCATTATTCACACTCATTATTATACAGCTGACAGGGAGTGTCCACATACTTCTGACCACATAGTGTATGAGTAACATTAATTCATAATCATTTTAAGTGTGTGTGTGTGTGTGTGTGTGTGTGTGTGTGTGTGTGTGTGTTTTAGCCGCCTTCTTCATGGAGCACTGGAAGCGGAGGCAGATGCGTCTGAACTATGAATGGGACCTGACAGGATTTGAGGAGGAGGAGGTGAGATCGCGTCCCCTCCCCGACTTCACAACAATGATTTTATTAGCTCACGTTAATGATTAATATATTTTACACTCGAACAGCCGATCAGAACATCAAAGCTTTCATCTGTAATACGTGATGATAAGAGGTTCATTATTTTGTTTTGTCCCTCGTCCCCGTCCCATCGCCCCCCCTGCTGGTCTCCGTCCCCCTGCTGGTGTGTGTAGGAAGCGCAGAAGGTTTGAACATGTTCAGCATCGACTCTCTCTGATCTTCCTCAGTCTGTTTTTATCTTTCGCCGTTTCTGATCAGTTTCGGTTTCTGCTGACACATTTTTCTGAATCTCGGTGACGCCCGACACCCGGCGCTGGTCTGATGAGCACCACCGCTCTCTGAAATCTTTGCATGTGCAGTAAAAACACGCCTGTATGCAGCCACACCCACACACGCTCACGCCCGGGCACCAACCTGTCAGGAGTTTCCTCACAGCACCAGTGAAACACGTCCAGCCTCCCAGTTCACCCAGTTTAACCCCCGTGCTGTAGTGTGTGTGTAGATGTAAAAGCTCACCCCGTGTGTTTGGGTTGTAGGATCACCCCCGGGCCGAGTACGAGTTCAGAGTGATGCAGAAGTCCCTGAAGAAGGAGCAGAACAAGTCCAAAAAGGTAAAATATCCTGTAGAAGCTTCACTCAGGAGTACGTGGACGCCCTGACCCCCGGCTCACTGGGTGGAACATTCAGAAACAGCTGCTGACGCTGGACGAGGCGGCTCGACTCTCGTCCGGCATTCCGATTCAACCCGAAGGTGTTTGGTGTGGTGAAACTCTGGTACTGATCGAGTCGAACCACGTCTAGATGCTCCTCAGTCTGTGCATGAATCAGAATCACCTGGGAATCAGAATCAGAATTACTTGGGAATCAGAATCACTTGGGAATCAGAATCACCTGGGAATTAGAATCAGAATTATAATCAGACTCACTTGGGAATCAGATTCACCTGGGAATCAGAATTAGAATCAGAACCAGAATTAGAATCAGAATCACCTTGGAATCAGAATCAGGATTAAAATTAGAATCAGAATTAGAATCACTTGGGAATCAGAATCACCCGGGAATTAGAATCAGAACCAGAATTAGAATCAAGTTAAAGTACCGGTTCAAGCCCCACCATGACCAAGTTGCCACTATTGGGCCCCTGAGCGAGGCCCTTTATCCTGAATTCCTGTAAGTCACTTTTGATGAAAGCACCACAAATGTAAATGGTTGGAATGGTCCTCAGCTGAAACGGGAAAGGGACTTCCTCAAACTGTTGTCAGTCACACACCTTTTAGCAATAAGTTTGGCGTGTCCACATACTTTTGACGATACAGAGTCTGGGGTCAGAATGAACTGCTTCTCGTTGACGTCACTGATGAACATTTCTGGGTTTGTTCTTTCAGAGTGAGAAGGAGAAGCTGACGTGTAAAGATCGATGCCCAGCGTACATCACCAATATCGTCATGATGCTCTTAATGGTACGTCATTCCCAGTTCATCTCCCAGTACAGACCATGTTTCTGGGGTCGCGCCACACTGCAATGGGCTGAGACCCGCCTGCTCGGCACCCTGTGTGCCTGCTGAAGAGAGAGGGTTAGATGAAAATCATTTCCTAGATGTCGCAACAGTGACCCCTGGTGTCTGGTTGAGGGATCAGTACGAGTGGTGGAGAAACACAGAGAGTGTAGTGTGTTCCTCCATCACTGTCTGGTGGAATGTAGCACCTGTCGGAGAAGGTGTGTCCATGTGTGCTTTCCTGAATCCCTGTTACAGTTCCTCTGCCACTTGCACTTCCTCAATTCCTTGGCTGCTTCCTTACACCAGCCAGCGGTGGATTCTCGAAGAGCCGTATCGAGTATGGAGAGTCATGCTGTGCTCTGTGTGTTCATCCACCACTCGTTCCTCAACCAGCCAGCAGGAGTCGCTGTTGCAGCAGGAATAATGAGAAACTTTGGCCGTTTGGCAGCTTAATTCTTAGGTGTCCACATTTTTTGACCCTAAACCAATGATACGTTCAGGAAAAGGTTCTGCGGCGGCTCAGTGTCGTTAAACGACGTTGCTAGTCGATTGTTTACGTGTCGACAGTTCGGCGTGACGATTGCCATCGTGTTCGGCGTGATTCTGTACCGGATCTCCACCAAAGCCGCCCTGCACATGAGCTCCAACCCCACCACCCGCTCCAACGTCCAAATCACCGTCAAAGCCACGGCGGCCATCATCAACCTGGTGGTCATCCTGATCCTGGACGAGGTGTACGGAGCCGTAGCACGCTGGCTAACGACGCTAGGTCAGTCCAAACTTCACTTCTTTACTTCCTCACTTCTTCATGTGCTTGTGATAAACGACTCTGTTTAAACGAATCATTCTTGACATGAACAACTCTGTTCAGATGAATCATTTTTGAAAAAAAGACTCTGTTTAAACGAATCATTCTTGACATGAACAACTCTGTTCAGATGAATCATTCTTGACATGAACGACTCTGTTCAAATGATTCATTCTCGACATGAATGACTGTTCAAAAGAATCATTTTTGAAAAAAAGACTCTGTTTAAACGAATCATTCTCTACATGAACTACCCTTGAAATGAATTATCCTAGACATGAACGACTCTGTTCAAATGATTCATTATTGACATAAACGACTCTGCTCAGATGAATAATTCTTAAAAAATTACTCTGTTCAAATGAATCATTCTTGACAAGAATCACTCTAAACGAATTATTCTCGACATGAATCACTCTAGATGAATCATTCTCAGAATGAGTGACAAATCATTTTTGACATGATTAACTCTTCCAACGAATCATTCTCAGCTTGAATAACTCTGTTCAAATGAATCATTCTCGACATGAATCCTTCTAAACCCAAGTGCAGGATGCTCGACCAAGGTAGAACCTTTACTGAACATCTCAGCTCAGGTTTTCCATCGTAGCTCTGAGGTTCACCAGGTTTGTGATGTCATCATGCATCAGGCAGGTGGCCACCTTCCAAACGTCCACACATAACACCATCACATCAGATCAGATGAACCACATGATCCCAGCTCCATCTTCTCTCTGTGTTCTCAGAGGTTCCCAAAACAGACAAAAGCTTTGAGGAGCGCCTGATCTTCAAAACCTTCATCCTGAAGTTCGTTAACGCCTTCACTCCCATCATCTACATCGCCTTCTTCAGAGGGAGGTGGGTCCGGACGTTCCTCACCACACATCACCAAATATAACCTCACTGTCACACTCACACTCAGTTCAGAGGTCAGAGTTCATGTCATTTCTGGTGTCTGCAGGATCGTGGGTCGTCCTGGCAGCTACATCTACATGTTTCAGTCGTACCGTATGGAGGAGGTGAGCGTTACATCTCACGATTAACAGCACACACCAAACGTTTACATCTACTGACTGATAGTGTGTGTGTGTGTGTGTGTGTGTGTGTGTGTGTGTGACAGTGTGCTCTGGGTGGATGTTTGATGGAGCTCTGTATTCAGCTCAGTATCACCATGTTGGGGAAGCAGCTCATCCAGAACAACCTGTTCGAGATCGGAATACCGTGAGTAATGCTAACGCTGTTAGCAGATTAGCGCCTTCACGCGCGCTCTGTGAATGAAGCCTCGTCACACGCTCGTACATCCCATAATGAACGGCAAACGTTTGGCTGCTTTTAGCTCAGTAAAATGTTTATAGTAACTAACGACGTTCCAGCCTGACTTTCCCAGAATGCATTGCTGCAACATAAACAGACTAGCCTGTTCCGTTTCTTGGCGTAATAACCGTAATAATCGCGCTTACAGCTAACTTTCTGCTCTGACATTAATGACTCGGCTCAAATGAATCATTCTTGACATGAATCTCTGTTTAAATGAATCATTCTCAACATGAATAACTTTGTTCAAATGATTTATTCTTGACATGAATAACTCTAATTAACCGAATCATTCTTAAATATCATAACTGTTCAAAAGAATCATTCTCGAAATAAAATGACTCTGTTCGAACAAATCATCCTTGACACCAATGACTCTAAATAAACAAATCAATCTCAACATGAATAACTGTTTTAATGAATCATTTTTGACATGAATAACTCTGTTCAAATGAATCATTCTCGACATGAATCTCTGTTCAAATGAATCATTCTCGACATGAATCTCTGTTCAAATGAATCATTATCTACATGAATCACTGTTCAAATGAATCATTCTCGACATGAATGACTGTTCAAATGAATCATTCTCTACATGAATAACTGTTCAAATGAATCATTCTCAATATGAGTGACACTGTACATTATTTATTACACGATTAACTGTTCAAATGAATCATTCTGTACATAAATTACTCTGTTTAAATGAATCATTCTTGATAAATGAATGTATGATGAATATTTAAATATAAATAAATAATAAATATTTAAATATAAATAAATAATAAATATTTAAATATAAATAAATAATAAATATTTAAATATAAATAAATAATAGATATTTAAGTAGAAGTAAATAATAGATATTTAAATAGAAATAAATAATAAATCTTTTCTGGTGTGTATTTGTTGACAGTAAACTGAAGAAGCTGATCCGCTACATTAAGTCGAAGCGCACTGCGTTCCAGGAGGAGGAGAACGAGAAAATCCTGCAGAGATACGAGACGGATTTCTTCCTGGAACCGTTCTCAGGTCTCACCCCGGAGTACATGGAGATGAGTGAGTGTTTCTCCACTGTGTACTTCAGTAAAACCACCGGGATCAAAACTGTACCTGTACTTGGCCGCTCAGGTGGTGCAGAGGTAAAAACACACGCTGGAACCAGAGCTGGATCTGGAGTACATCGTATCGAGTCTCGGCTCTGCCTGCCGGCTGAGGCTGAGCGGCCACATGAACGACGATTGGCCTGTTGTTCAGATATGGGCGGGACTAAGCCGGATGGGGTCTCTCTCTCATAACCTCTGCTGGCTGATTGATGGCACCTGCACAGAGATGAGAAAAGAGTGCTCTCAGGGTGTGTCTCTCCGTACACAACGCTGAGCTGCACTGCACTCGTCAAAGTGTAGGTGATAAGATGCATACGGCTGCTGCCCACGTGTCGGAGGGGGCGTGGGTTAGCTTCGTTCTCCTCAATCAGAGCGGGGATCGGCATTGGTAGAGAGGAAGCGTGATGCAGTCGGGCAATTGGACGCTCTAAAAAAAGAGAAAATGTATGAAACAAAAGTTTTCAAAAACTGTACCTGTAATTAAAGAGGGGAGTATCAACCTGACCGGGCGCTTAACATACAGCGCACATTTGACCGTGTCTGAGGAATGGAAGGTTGAATGTGGATCGACTCTGCTGCTGCAGCAGTGACCCCTGCTGTCTGTTCACGGGTACTGCAGGTACAAGCTCAGACCATCCGTGATGATTTATATGCTGCATCATCTCAGATGTTCTGCATTCTGACAGCAGCTGTGTTACTGAACACTCAGCGCACGTTACCCAGCGTGGTCATGGTCACTGTGGGCGCTCGTTCACATTTCTGCGCTGCCAGGAGATCGGTTTGCGTGTGGGTGTGTGTACAGATCAGGTTCTGCTGGACCTCCGACCGTCTCCGTAAGCCGAGACTAAAACCGGATCCGGTCTGCAGCAGCTGTGGTTCCTCCCTCTCAAACTGGCTAAATACACCATACTGCCAAAAGTATTGGGACACCCAGTCATGACATGTGTAGGGCTGAGCACTGGTATCGGTGTTCCGGTTCATCCCAGAGCTGGTGAGTGGGGCTGAGCTCATGGCTCTGTGCAGGACACTGGAGCTTTTCTTCATCTTTATTGAGCTAGCTCATGTTCAGGTGTTTGATGCTCCAGTGTTTGATGTTCTAGTGTTTGATGTTCTAGTGTTTGATGTTCTGATGTTTGATGCTTCAGTGTTTGATGTTCAGTTGTTTGATGCTTCACTGTTTGATGCTTCAGTGTTTGATGCTTCAGTGTTTGATGCTTCAGTGTTTGATGCTTCAGTGTTTGATGTTCAGGTGTTTGATGCTTCAGTGTTTGATGCTTCAGTGTTTGATGTTCAGGTGTTTGATGCTTCACTGTTTGATGTTCAGGTGTTTGATGCTTCAGTGTTTGATGCTTAAGTGTTTGATGTTCAGGTCTTTGATGCTTCAGTGTTTGATGTTCAGGTGTTTGATGCTTCAGTGTTTGATGCTTAAGTGTTTGATGCTTCAGTGTTTGATGCTTCAGTGATTGATGTTCAGGTGTTTGATGCTTCAGTGTTTGATGCTTCAGTGTTTGATGCTTCAGTGTTTGATGCTTCAGTGTTTGATGTTCAGGTGTTTGATGCTTCAGTGTTTGATGCTTCAGTGTTTGATGTTCAGCTGTTTGATGCTTCAGTGTTTGATGCTTCAGTGTTTGATGCTTCAGTGTTTGATGTTCAGGTGTTTGATGCTTCAGTGTTTGATGCTTAAGTGTTTGATGCTTAAGTGTTTGATGCTTCAGTGTTTGATGCTTCAGTGTTTGAGGTTCAGGTGTTTGATGCTTCACTGTTTGATGTTCAGGTGTTTGATGCTTCAGTGTTTGATGCTTCAGGTGTTTGATGCTTCAGTGTTTGATGCTTCAGTGTTTGAGGTTCAGGTGTTTGATGCTTCACTGTTTGATGTTCAGGTGTTTGATGCTTCACTGTTTGATGTTCAGGTGTTTGATGTTTCAGTGTTTGATGCTTAAGTGTTTGATGTTCAGGTCTTTGATGCTCCAGCGTTTGATGTTCAGTTATTTAATGTTTAGGTGTTTGGTGTTTTGATGTTTGATGTTTAGGTGTTTGGTGTTCAGGTGTTTGATGTTCAGGTGTTTGATGTTCAGGTGTTTGATGTTCAGGTGTTTGATTATCCAGTGTTTCTGTGTGTGTGTGTGTGTGTGTGTGTGCAGTTATCCAGTTCGGATTCGTGACGCTCTTCGTGGCGTCGTTTCCTCTGGCACCGCTCTTCGCTCTGCTCAACAACATCATCGAAATCCGTCTGGATGCCAAGAAGTTTGTGGCCGAGCTCAGGAGACCCGTGGCGGCGCGAGCTAAAGACATCGGTGAGTATTTATTATAATTATTTTATTATTATTTTATTATCATTTCTAATTTGATGTTGTTGTGTTTATCTCTGGCGCCCCCTGTTGCTTGCACAACAACCACAGTAGTCAGGAAGGGGTCGCAGGTCGGCACACACCTACACCAAAACATATCCAGCCTTTTCCCACCAGACAGTGGTGGATTAATAGAGCTTTGAGATGTACAGAGGAACACGCTACACTCTCTGTACTCCTCCACCACTCCTACTGATACCAGCAGGAGGTGCTGCTGCACCGTAAAGGAAGTGAAAGTTACTCAGACACGGCGAGTAGTGTCTGTAGAGCATCCAGTTAGAGCAACAGTTTATAGTAACATTATTATTTTAATACATTCATAATGACGTTCTTTTAAATATTTAGACTTTAAATATTTTATATTTTATAATATTAGATTTTATAACCTTTTATTACATTTTGATTTCAGGAATCTGGTACAACATTTTGAGAGGAGTGGCCAAACTCGCCGTCATCGTAAATGTAAGTCGTTTTTATTCTCTACACTGTTTACAAACCTTAGTTCCAAAAAAGTGGGACAGGATTATTATTAATAATAATATTTTTATTTAATAGTTTTAGATGTTCTGTATTATTTATTATTATTATTATTATTATTAGTCTGATTTTATTATTGTATATTATATTTTATTATATAGTAATTATTTTATTCTTATACCTTTATTATTTTTTTAATAATATCTATTATTATTAGTATTTTATATTGTTGTGTAATAATTGTATTATTATTAATAATTTTACTGTTATTAATATTTATATTATTATTTTATAGTTGTATATTTTCTGTACTATTTATTATTATTATTATTATTTTATTCTTAGTCTGATTTTATTATTTTTTATTATTGTTAATATGTAGTTATTATTATTATTATTATTATTATATGGTAAATATTTAATCTTATTATACTTTTATTTTTATTTTTTAAATAATATTTATTTATTTATTTTTATATAATATTTATTACTATTATTATTATTATTATTAATTTTAATATTTATTATTATTATTATTATTATTATTGTTCATTGTAATATTTATTATTAGTATTTTATATGGTTTTGTAATAATTGTATTATTATCGGCGGTGCACATTACAGCTCTCAGGTTCCAGGATATTAATACACTCCTGTCAGCCAATCAGAAGGCAGGAGTCGTGTGTGTAGGTGTGGTAGAGACGCTGCAGCTCTTCAGTCTGGTGTTCAGTTCCGGTATAAATCCGGGTGTTTGTACAATCGGGAGGATGAGATAATGGCTGTAGTCGGGGACTCTGAGCTTTAGCAGGTCTCTGTGTGTCTCTGTGTGTCGGGATCGTTTTATTTATTAGAATTTGAGGGTTTTTATCACAGTGGAGACGCACTGACCTGCCAAATGCTACATTTTTTATCCTTATCTTATATTTAGACATTTTTTACAGCTAAGCAGAGCAGCGGCGTTCAG
>NC_085995.1:587019-594519 GCF_030014385.1 Trichomycterus rosablanca
GTTCAAGCCTGATTATTTAATGACCTTCATTAACGTGACCTTCATTTATTTCTGCATTTTATACCAGTTTAGTCGTAGCCAATTCCTCTTCCTCTGCTGGAGACCCCGATGGTGTATGAGTAGAGTATATTCTCCTGACACGCCCTCTGACGCCACCCCTTTCTTATCCCCCCGTACTTCGGTGGATTGGTGCGTGAGGTCGGTCTCACTCATGTAGAGTCACGCGCTGATCTCCACGTTCCTCCACTTCTGTACAGGCACCTCAGCCTACTAACCAGGGTCCTTACACAGCGCTGAAGACCCCGCCCACTGGTCCCATTTTTTGTCACCCAGCAGACTAGTGGACGATTTTGGCAATTGTGCCTGCTAGGGGGCGCCCAGCCGACCGGTAGCAGAGCTGAGATTGGAACTCGGTTGTGATTTATTTAGGTTTACTGATCAGACAGGAAGCTTTATGTTTGTGAGACGGTACGTGGGGTTGAATCCCGCTCTTTCTCTTTGGTGCAGAACGTGGTGATGCTGATGAGCGACATCGTGGACTGGATGATCCCGGACATCCCGAAAGACATCAGCGTCCAGATCCATAAAGAGAAGATCCTGATGGTGGATCTGTTCATGAAGGAGGAGCGAGGAAAGCACATGTCCTTCACCGACGACAAGGAGAACAACTCCAAACATAACCCCGCCCTCCGGCCACGCCCGCTCACACACACCCAGAGCAACTGTTACTAACGTCCAGCCGTGTGTGTGTGTGTGTGTGTGTGTGTGTGAGTACACTCATCATGACATTCCACAGACTGATCTCACAGGTCGAGCTTTAACCTCCACATGATTTTGTCATTTATATAAACGGTACCAGTAGCGCCCCCTGGTGCACACTAACCGTAGGGCACCAGATTCCTTGGGACCGGGGTTCGAACCTCGCCTACAGTCACTCTCTCTGAGGTGGTTTTACTTTCCTCTTTAAAACATGCCTGTCTAGGCTGCCTAGTGTAGACGGGTAGCACCAGAGCCACCGCAACCCTGATCAGGAGAAAGCACTTAGTGCTTATGTATATATAAACGACTGTTAACAAACCTTTAGCCAATCGGATTCGTCGCAGTGATCACATGATCTTCTGTTTAAACAGCAGATTTAAAGCTTATCGTCCAGATGAATATTTTAGGGACAGAAATGTTTTTATACGTTTTTATTTTCTTTTATAAATAGAATTAAACTTTGATATGAATGACAAACTCCTGTGAGGGGCCGAAGTGAAGCCGAACTCCAGCCCACGCTGCCTTCCGTCCTATTTTTACTTCATTACAGATCAGCAGATCCAGCGACACTGTGACGGACCACGAACGCTCAGCTCTCGTCATTTCTGTTGTTCGACTTTTACTAGAGTAAAAAATCTGATTAATTTTAGTGTAGCTCCGCGACGTGTCCACTAGCGAAATGTTCCGCTTCGTTTTAAAGTAACAGCGTTCAAACGTTCAGCTTCTGTCACTCATTTATTTACGTTCTTTACTTTATTTATTTTTATTTTTACCTCCACCCTGATGGTACTGAGGGTGTCGTCACTCTTACCGCATTGCTCCAGGTACAGTACAGTGTATAAAAGCTATTTTTTAGCCCGGGTGTGGTCCGTGTACCAGACAGGGGTGTGGGCTTCAGAGACACCCGAGACCAGGCGTCCAGTAAAATAAAAGTAAGTGATGCACGTGGTGCAAATCGGTACTAAAATACAGAATTAATTATTTATTGCGACAACAATAACAGGCGGTGTGTTTATTTATTATATTTAATTCAGGAGGCACCCAGGTGGCAAAGCAGGATATTCTGCAAGCACACCTTGCTTTGAATTTCGGCTCTGCCATCTAGCGGGTATAATTTACTCCATTTGGCTAAAGTGTCTGCTAGGGCGGGATGACCGGATTATGACTACGCTGTGTAAGGACCCTGATTAGCAGATAGAGGGGCGAAAAGAAGGGTTTCGGTAGGACTGCACATGAATTGGAGGAGGCGTGAGCAGCAATATACCCTCCATCACTGCAATCAGGGATCCACCAGCAGCGGAAGACAAACTGACTACACTAAACCGAGTGTAAAAATGGGGAAAATGCAGAAATAAATAGAAAAAATGAATAAATAAAGGCAGTATAAATAATAAATATGATGTATTTTCTGCATGATGTGATGAATGTTCGTCCAGTCAGACGTTAGTGCCGTTTTACACGAAACACTCCTGCCAACCAGCCGAAACCGATTCCAGATCCAGACTCAGTTACTCTCAGCTTTTATCATCTTTTCTTTCCTTTATAAAAGATGTATGTTTACATTTTATTGCTGTCTACCGCACCTGAGACAATAGAAAGATTCACCACGATTAGCACGTTTCCTCCCGCGCTCGCCTTTCTGAAGAACGTAGACGTACACTCGAGCTCTTTTATAGTTTCTTATGTACAGCAGCGTATTGTAACCTAGAGCCATTTATTCTTATTATTCTGTAATTATCATCGAATATTCGACACGAATGTTAATAAAATATTAATATAAAATATCTGCTGGACTGAGGAGTGATTATTAACAAAGATCGTCTCGGTATCGTTTAGAAGGAAGCGTCAGCGCCCTCTAGCGCCTCAGAGAGGGTAAAACACAAACAATCAGACCCACAGAGACCATGACCAGGATTTATTTATTTATTTATTAGGAGTGCACGTCTTTGGACTGTGGGAGGAAACCGGAGCTCCCGGAGTAAACCCACGCAGACACAGGGAGAACATGCAAACTCCACACAGACGGGACCCGAACTGCTTCATCTGGGAATCGAACCCAGGACCTTCTTGCTGTGCTACCCACCGAGCCATCATGCCGCCCCCATTACCAGGATAAAGCGGCGGTAAAACATACAGTGAAATCATTTCTTACTGTATAAAAGGTCTAAAAGGTTCGACACAGACGAGTGAGCGAAAGCTAAACAGGGCGACACTAATGACCGGCACTAGAAGATCCAGAAACCTGCTCCTTTAATCCCGGTGTCAGTCTGGTGGAACCTGTACAGTGTTCACAGCCTGAAAAAGTGCAGATCCCTTCAAACAGGAAACACTTTTAAATATAAATGTACAAAATCCTCCATCGTCGTTTCTCTTCACTTCCTCCCAAACTAAACACACAGCGGATCTCCGTCCTGACATCAAACCCTGGCCGCTCAGATCCTTCACATCTCCTCTTTATTTATTCTGTTCCTGTCGCTCCTCTCAAACCTCAACAACGTTCACCTACAGGAACCCGACACTCCTCACGTCACCCTCCACCGAGTCTGGAGCTCCCAGTAAAACTCCAGTTTCTCTTCGTTCTGTCCCCAGTTGAACCCTGGATTGTTCTGTTATTAAATTTTTTTACTGGATATGAAGGTTAAGGGCCTCGCTCAAGGGCCCAACAGTGCTACCTGGCAGTGGTGGGGTTTGACACAGCGACCTTTTGATTACTAATCTATCACCTTAAGCATTGAGTTGTTTAGCTGCACTAAACGACCCGAACACAACCAGTTTTCAATCTTCCTTTTCATTCACAGCTTTATCCAGGTCAGGGTTGTGGTGGGTCCTGTTCCATCTGGTATAAACGGGAGGGCCTGTGTGGTGATCCGGCTCTCTTCGATCAGATCGGAGGTTGTACAAGCAGAAGCAGATTCTCAGTTGAGAATTGGAAATGACTAAATTGGCAAAATGAGAAAAAAATAAAAGAGAAGGTAAAACTCAGTCCTGTCCTCTTAATTCTGCTCTGGTGTAGGTGTTTTTCCATTATTATTATTATTATTATTATTATTATTATTACAGTAGTATTACATTATTGTATTATTATTATTAGAGTTACATTATTATTAATATTATGACTATTATAAGCTGGACATTATTATTATATTTGACGTTTATTTTGATTTATAAATACAGTGTTTTTGGTTGGAGACAGGATGTTGGATTCAGTGACAAATATTAGAAGTTTTTAGTGAACGTAACTTAACGGCTTAATTTCTGCAACTTTTCTTCTTTTTCCACTAAAAAATCTTCATTTAAAACGTTCATCGTTTCACTGTGGTGCTTCTACAGAGTCCAGAATATTCAGGCATGACTTCAGTAATCTGCTGGTGTAGAAAATTCTACAGTGTCACTAAACTTTGTGACGTAAATCTCTGAGTATGTATAAATAGGGCTAGTCCGACTGCACTTATTAGACTGGAGAACATTTCTCAACAACATTAGGATTGGAAAGGCCTGTTCCTGTTCCAGCATGACTGTGCACAAAGTAAGCACTATAAAGAAAATCTCGGTTTAAAGACACTTCAGTGGCCACTGGATTTCCTCTCCTCGCTCTGAACAAGAAGGGACCTTCCTCAAACTGTTGCCATACATTTGGAATCATGAAACTGATTCTATACACCTTTTTTTGCACTGAGTATGAACCTGGACTTAACAATGAGCATGGGTGTCCACAAACTTTTGTCAACATAACGTAGCGTTTCAGTACACGCAGTAGGTGTAACGTGGCGCTGTTTTGCTGCCACCGTGTGGATAAAGTGAAGAAGTGCAGCTACAAGTCTGAGTTCTTTATAAAGTTGCTTTACATTTATTAAGATTTTATTTGTTTTATAAGATTAAAAAGAGCAGAATCTTTCTGTTTTGACTGAAATAGCTTTTGTCCAGAACTTTTCTCTGGTACACTGGTTCCCATTTAGTGCAGGATTTAGCTATATGAAGACATTTAGGATTCACCCCGTTGGATAGAGGTTTAATTTGGGTTTAGCACTTTTGGTTTTATTGTTGGTTACGATTATTATTGTGCCCCATTTTTAAACAGTGAAGTAGGACAATTTTACACCTGGATTCAAATCTCTGCTATGCTATCAACCTGTTGGGCGTCCGCACTAACACAATTAGCTGTATTTGATGGAGGGAAGGTGGGACGCCGTCTGTTCCTGCTGTGATATGCGATCTCCGGGACTGGTCTGGACGCTGGCACGTGTACGTTTCTCCATACAAGGTATAGCTCAGCTCTATGTGGGGGACTAGTGGTAGTCTGTGACTCTCCTGGGCCAGACTGTGGTGTTAACCTGCTGTTCTGTTGATGAGCCTATGAGCCTGTTAGTGCATAATAATGATGTGATTGATGTGATTTCCCAGCATTCCTATAAAACAAGAGACTTCATTTCGACAAGATTTCATTTTTAATATGGACACTTATATTTTTTACACTCCCCCCACCCCCCGTCCTCAGCAGTTAACGCGCCCGAGCGAGGCGAAGCTAGAAAGTGAATATACGCTGACGAAGCGGCGTCCAGCGTCCAGGCAGCTCTGGACTGAGAGAACATGATTAGCTTAACAAATTGCAAAAACGTTTGTGTCTTATTAGCGCTCTAACTGTCTGAAGCTCCTGCAATCCGGGCAGTGTGTGTGGTGCCGTCGGGGCAGCGTCTCTAATCGAAGCAGCTCTGAAGAACCCGGAGCGGAAATCAGAACCCGGGTCCTTCATTCCGCTCGGAACGGAGCGTCAGTCTGCATTAACGTGAGCTTCAGTCCAGGTCGTTTTCTTCATCGTCGCCGTCACCGTCGTCGTCGTTCAGTTGTGGGTTACTGAGCGGCTGCTGGACCAGACAGTGCAGCTCGTGTGGTTCCAGTTTGCTCATCTTCCCATCAGGACCGAGTTTCATGGGCTGGATCACATGATCCCTATGATAACACACACACACACACACACACACACACACACACACACACACACACAATCACACCTCAGATTCAGCTCACGGACTCATGACCTCACATCCTCCTCAGTATATTTCTAACAGATACTAAAATGAATCCTTTTCTTCCATCATAGCGCTACCACCAGCACGTTTCACAGAATGGTTTATATTAATTATTTTTGAAGATGTATGAGGATCATAAGAGTGTGTTGTTTAAAATAATAAAAAGCACAAGCTACATTTTCTAAATCTTTTCACAATAGCATGTACAGTAAAAGAAATGTTCTTATTGAACTGATTGATTCTCTGATGAAGTTTGGAACACGGTAGTGAGCCACGCCCCATCATTGCTTGTACAGACTGATCCTGATCCAGGTGGATCCTTTTATACCCGATCATGATTCCCTCGCCTGGTACCGACTCACCTGCTCAAACACTGGAACTTCAACATTCCATCAACGTCTCACTCTTATTCTGCCTCCGTCCCAACTTTTTTGGAGTCTGTTACAGCATCAAATTCTAAACCTATTCCTGTTTACACTCTACAGTTGATCAGTGAAACATTATAAATCTTTTCCTTCTACTTTTATCAGATAAATAAAGATTGAATAGAATTTACACATCACATATTTGTCTTCATACTGTCGTTTACTAACCGTCCCAACTTTTCTGGAAATGTGGGTTTGTGTTATTATTTTTGTCATTTATACCTGGACAGTTTGTCGAACATGTTGACCAGTTTCATGGCCTCGAACTCTTTCTGCTCCTCTGTCATTTCATCCACTGGGTTCTGCTGGCACTCCTCCACCCGACCCGTTACGGGGTTGATACTGTACACACACACACACACACACATCACACACACACACACACACACATCACACACACACATCACACACACATCACACACACACACACATCACACACACACACACAACCAACACAAGCATTACAATTAGCATATATAAGCATATGTATAGTGTGTGTGTGTGTGACTGTAGTTGTGTAGTTTATATATATAGTGTGTGTGTGGTTATGTAGTTGTGTAGTTTATATATAGTGTGTGTGTGTGAATATAGTTGTGTAGTTTATATATATAATGTGTGTGTGTGTGGTTATGTAGTTGTGTAGTTTATATATAGTGTGTGTGTGTGACTGTAGTTGTGTAGTTTATATATATAGTGTGTGTGTGTGTGTGTGTGGTTATGTAGTTGTGTAGTTTATATATAGTGTGTGTGACTGTAGTTGTGTAGTTTATATACAGTGTGTGTGTGTGACTGTAGTTGTGTAGTTTATATATATAGTGTGTGTGTGTGTGGTTATGTAGTTGTGTAGTTTATATATAGTGTGTGTGTGACTGTAGTTGTGTAGTTTATATATATAATGTGTGTGTGTGTGACTATAGTTGTGTAGTTTATATATATAGTGTGTGTGTGTGTGACTATAGTTGTGTAGTTTATATATATAATGTGTGTGTGTGTGACTGTAGTTGTGTAGTTTATATATATAGTGTGTGTGTGTGTGGTTATGTAGTTCTGTAGTTTATATATAGTGTGTGTGTGACTATAGTTGTGTAGTTTATATATATAATGTGTGTGTGTGTGACTGTAGTTGTGTAGTTTATATATATAGTGTGTGTGTGTGGTTATGTAGTTGTGTAGTTTATATATAGTGTGTGTGTGACTATAGTTGTGTAGTTTATATATATAATGTGTGTGTGTGTGACTATAGTTGTGTAGTTTATATATATAGTGTGTGTGTGTGTGACTATAGTTGT